>NC_085870.1:2251860-2309360 GCF_034702125.1 Engraulis encrasicolus
CCCACACACACAGAAGTTCTGATTTCTCTTGAAACAGCTGTACTGACTGACGATGTATGACGCAACAAAAACAAACACTTGGAAAGACAAGAGAAGAGAGGAGAGGAGAACAGAACAGCGGAGGTGACTTATGCTGCCTCATCCAGCGCAGGCTATTACTGTTGACTCCTGACTGACTGGCAAGCCTCTCTGCCTCCCTCACGTCACGGCAAGGCAGGTAGTCATTTATGGTCGTGTGTAACAGTAAGTTTTCCTGATAGTCAGTGATAGACGATGTCTTCGTGTTTATCACGCTGCCAGGTGGGTTGGAATGGAGGAGAGGGCCTGTAAACCATTTAACAGTAAATCTCCAGACGGCGCACGCAGGCACACACACACACTTTTCTGGAGAATGCGTGGGGGCGGTTTGAGCGCAGGCAGGCATGACTAAGCGAACACCTGACTCACAATAAAATCTTAGTTACCCTGCCCACTCCATCCCTGCCTGCCTGCCTGCCTGGCGTGCAACCGATCTTGCTTTTATCGCAGCAGTAGGGCTGGGCTGCGCTGGGGTGGGGTGCCGGCCGCTCCCCTCATTCCTGAGTGCCAGCAAAGATCCAGATGATCCACATGAGGCGAGGCGAGGCGAGGGGCCGTTAAGTTACTCCACACACAGCTCTGACTCCTGACCAACAGGCCGTTAAGTTAAGTTACTCCACACACAGCTCTGACTCCTGACCAACAGGCCGTTAAGTTAAGTTACTCCACACACAGCTCTGACTCCTGACCAACAGGCCGTTAAGTTAAGTTCCTCCACACACAGCTCTGACTCCTGACCAACAGGCCGTTAAGTTAAGTTCCTCCACACACAGCTCTGACTCCTGACCAACAGGCCGTTAAGTTAAGTTACTCCACACACAGCTCTGACTCCTGACCAACAGGCCGTTAAGTTAAGTTCCTCCACACACAGCTCTGACTCCTGACCAACAGGCCGTTAAGTTAAGTTACTCCACACACAGCTCTGACTCCTGACCAACAGGCCGTTAAGTTAAGTTACTCCACACACAGCTCTGACTCCTGACCAACAGGCCCCCCTCACTTCCTCCGTCTCCCTGGCGTGACATGACATGTCAAACTATTGAGTGCGTTGCAATATGCAACCTTGCCTCCTCCACTTGCCTCCTCCACTTGCCTCCTCCACTTGCCTCCTCCACTTGCCTCCTCGTACCAGGAANTAATATGTCATGGTGAAATCACTGACAACAGCATTATATTTCAATATCTTACAAAAGCCCAATTGTAGAGTCTTTTTCTCATTTGCAATTGGGATGGTGAATGAAAAACAGTCCCTCAAAAGTTGTTGTGGCTAGGCTGACAGCTGGGAAAACTTTATTGTTTTCTCAAAACCTACTTGACTTGACTTGACAAGGAGGAGGGGCCAGGAGGCGGGACGAGGAGACAAGCGCAAGTGGAGGAGGCAAGGTCGCATATTGCAACGCACAAATTATGTTCAACTGAAACGTTGCCACATGGCAGGACTCACAGGAGCCCATCGCAAAGTGACAAACCTTGCACCTTAATTTCTGGGCTATAAGACATACTTGAATATAAGCCGCAGTGACCGTGATATGCCTCAGGTGTCTACATTTACAACATGGTTACACAACATCAGTTGCAGAGCAGTAATAACCTTAGCATTAGCTTCATTAAGATGTAAGCTGCAGGTTTCAACGCATACGGACAAAGTAGCGGCTTATAGGCTTGAAATTACAGTATTCTCTAAACACAGACATGGTTGTGATTAGGGATGGCACAAACCGCACCGAAAACCGAAACCGTTCAATTCACACACATACCGAACCGAACCGTGCAATCCATCGCAAACCACAATTCATGTAAACATATGTAAAACAGAGATTCTAGGAGTATCTTATCCAGTCTCTCTGATTAAAACATTAGCGTATAAGACCAAATCAGAGGATGACACAATTAAAATCATACCATTTTCACATTATAAGCCTATACAAACCATATGTACGACATTTAGTGATAAGTCCGATTCTATTAGCCAGTGCACTATTTATCATGAACTTAAAAAAAAGAACCGTAGAGAACCGAAAACCGTGACCTTGACACCGCGAAATGAACCAAACTGTGAATGTTGTGAACCATACCACCCCTAGTTGTGATGAAGCAGATGAAACCGTAAAACAGCTGGCATTTGTTTAGCCAGGAGGAGGAAGGCCTGTACTCATTTTCCAAATACCAATTGTACATACACTAAAACCGGGTTTATCCATCCTTGCGATATTACACTATTCGTGTCATGACATACCGGCGACGAGGAAACAACCAACTCAGAGAAAGAAACAGTGTAAAATAAACTCTAGGCTACACCTTCTTGCAGAGAAAGAAACAGTGTAAAATAAACTCTAGGCTACACCTTCTTGCGTCAAACCAAAGTCTTGGCTCATTAATCATACCTATCACAGCTGTTAAGATCAGAGCATTCCTGACAGTGAGTGCATCTTAATATGTGACCTTGCCTCCTCCACTTGCTTCTGGTCATGATGACATCACTGACAACAGCATTATATTTCAATATCTTGCAAAAGCTCAATTGTAGAGTCTTTTTCTCATTTGCAATTGGGATGGTGAATGAAAAACAGTCCCTCAAAAGTTGTTGCAGCTAGGCTGACAGCTGGGAAACTTTATCGTTTTCTCAAAACCTACTTGACTTGACTTGACAAGGAGGAGGGGCCAGGAGGCGGGACGAGGAGACAAGCGCAAGTGGAGGAGGCAAGGTCACATATTAAGATGTACTCAGTGCCAGGCACCACAGCACCAACACTAACTGACTCATGCTCTACACAAGTCCATACGGACTCCTATCTCGCTAGGTCCTTTTCAGAGGCCAGGCTCCTGTCCGTACGGTCTCTCTCTCTCTCTCTCTCTCTCTCTCTCTCTCTCTCTCTCTCTCTCTCTCTCTCTCTCTGTGTCTGTCTGTCCGTCTCTGTCTCTCCGTCTCTGTCTCTGTCTCTCCGTCTCTGTCTCTCCGTCTCTGTCTCTCCGTCTCTGTCTCTCCGTCTCTGTCTCTCCGTCTCTCCGTCTCTCTCTCTCCGTCCTTTTTAGAGGCCAGGTTACTATCGCACTCCTATCTCACTAGGCCCTTTTTAGAGGCCAGGTTCCTGTTGGTGGTCAGAGAATAAGGTGCCAGGTGCCGGACAAAAGTGGTAGACAGTGTGATAGAGTGATCCACAGCCAACACACTGGACTTGAGCTCCAAAATTATACACTGAATTTTCATTTCTTTACAAAACGACCTTTCGATCCAACAGTGGGATCTTCCTAGCCTGGTCCTGACGATCCCATAATACTACCATTTCCATTTCGTATTCATGGTCTGGATTTTGTTTGATCTGACGCGATTGCAGGAAGCAGGAAGGACATTTTTTGAAAAATCAGGATTTAACTTATAAGTTGTTGAACAAACATGTTATGGCGATGTAGGAGCGTTTAACAGACATGTCTGACAGAACATCCTACCGTAGGATAAAATTACAATGTAGGACCGTTTGTCAGAACACCGGTGAAAATCCTACCGGTCAACATCGCTCCACAGAGGACAGGTACCAGACGTAGTGCGGAGCCAAGTGTCTTGGCGGAAGTACGTAGGATGGCGCGCAAGGCTACTTCCTCAGGCAATGAAGATCTCACTGGTGGATCGAAACATTGCCGTTTGTTTAATGAAATAAAAGTGTAATATTTTGAAGCTCAGGCCCAGTGTGCAGAGTCAGACCACTCTACCACACAGTGTAAGAAAGCTAATGACAAGAGGTTGCATTGTATTGTACAAGTCTTTACTACACACGCACATAAGATTAAGCTAGCTGAGGAGGAGGGCGGAGGAGGGAGGGCAGGGGAGGTGAGGTGAGGTGAGGTGAGGGGCGTGGGGAGGCCAGGGCAGGGTAGGGAGGGGAGGTGAGGGGAGGTGAGGGGAGGTGAGGGGAGGGGAGGGGAGGTGAAGGAGTGCAGTCCAATTGCTCTTTGTACCGGGTCGGCCGGCCCAGCAGATCACCGAGTACTCACAAACATCCTCCACCACCGAGTACTCACAAACATCCTCCGAATCCAAGGATGCCAACTGTGTGAGCCCTTCGCTGGCTTCCTGCGATGTGAAAACAACCCCACCAGCGATGTTCACACAGCAGCAGGTCCCCAACACACACACACAGACACACACACACACACACACACACAGAAAAAAAGGCTTTGGTGTAAAATGTTTAAGGAACTAAACAAAGAGAACAGAACACATAATCGCCCCTGAGAATGCAAAGCAAAGTCCCTGGCTGTGTTAGCTCGCCACCCACCATCACCTCACCTGGGCACTGACTCAGGCCAAAACAAGAAAGCCTGAGCAGATCCCCCGGACAAAGAAAACTTCAAGCCAGAGCTTGACTTTTTAGGGGGAGAAAAGCACAACACGAACGCGAACACGTACAAGCACTAGCACTGCTTAGCACATGCAGAGCTACACCTGGAAAAACACAAGAGGAGTTTTCCATTACATTGACAATATACAGAGAGCAGTGAGAAAGCGTCGCAGGCTGCTAGAGGTTTCCACATAGCCTACAGCAGCGGTTCCCAACCTATGGGACGGGGCCCACTGGTGGGCCCTGAAGGTACTCCAAGTTGGCCTTGAAATACCATTTGATTTGCTGTTGATTTATTTGAGTTTCATTCTTAATTGGCTCAGAGGTGGGCCCCGAACATTTTTGACCATTTTTAGTGAGACCTAAGGTTGGGAACCCCTGGCCTACAGTACACCAAAACACTGAGAGGGGCCAGAGAGGGCAGAAACAGAGAGGGCAGATCAGAAGATCCTGGGAAACCAAAGATGATTATTGCTCTGATGATAGGACTGATATGCTGCATGCCATTTCAAAGCCACATTTCTTTTCTTATGCCTAGCTGCCTGCCAGAGGCATACTGTTCTTTCCACATCATGTTATGGGCAGCCACGGCACAGCAGTTACGGAGTTGTTGGTCTTTCATTCAGGGGGTTGTCGGTTCAAATCCCATCTGACCCCCTCCCCTACACCAACATCCATGTTAAAGTGCTCTTCAGCAAGGCACCTAACCAAACCCCACACTGCTCCAGGGATTGTAACCAATACCCTGTACTATGAATAACTGTAAGTCGTTTTTGATTTTAAAAACAGCGTCAGTGAAGTGCAATGTAAAAATATCTTTGAACAACAATATGGGGCGGTGAATGGCTGCAAAACAAATTCAGAACTTTTTTTTTACCCTCCCTGTCACAAATGGGCATTCTGCGATCTGCCTTAACCCATTGTGTCCTGGAGACACACATACGCTGCATTCAGGTTCTTGAAATTTGAGCCGTTTTATTAAAAATGTGGATAAGTTAGAGATGAATGAACACATTCCAAGGCAAAACGAGGGCCCTAGCTTTTAAATGCAACGTATTTCATGTTTGTATGTGCTTCGGAGGCTGAGATATTTAGCATTTAATAGGCAGAGGGCAACCTTTCCCAAAAAGGGCTTAGGACAAAATGGGTTAAGGAGGACAGTGTGGCGTTATTATTACCATGACGTGGTGCTACACAGGGATGTGTTTCTCGAAAACGTAGTTGCTGGCCAGTTAGCAACTTCGGTAGTTGCTTAAATGGGGAACTCCATTGAAACTAGCAAAGTAGCTGGCGTATAATAAGCAACTATGGTTTAGGGAAATGCAGCCCAGGACATGTTCATAGCTCAAGCTCATATCAGGCATCATGTTCGGTCTGATGGCTGACCATTTCATGCATCAAATGGACCCAGAAGTCTATAAGTGTGGTTTGAATCTGTTGGAGAGGAAACTGAAAGTAGTACGCCCATTACCCAGTTTTCTTTTTTGCTGCGCTAAGATAAAGAGTTTTTCCAAGTCATGGCACAGAAGTTCTGTTAGTTATTCTACGTTGATGTGTTCCATATAAGCAGATATTAGCAGTGGGCAGGCAGGTTGTGTCATTAAAACTGCATATAGTTTAGGGATGCATCGATACACATTTTTCACTTCCGATCCGATTCCGATATCTAAATTTAGATATCTGTCGATACCGATACTACTCCGATCCTATACCAAAACCACATATATGCATGGGTTTCAACTTGAGGTAGGCCCAAGTAGACTATTTGGTCAGAAAAGGAAGTCAGAAGAACAGGAAACCAATTAATAAGTAAAAAGTAACAAGTAAAAAAGTAACAATCCCATCCTGGAAACTAATATGCAAGTGTTATGATTTCAAATTAACATTACACCTGGCTCAATGTCAGTATCAGAAAAGTTCCGATACTTTGGAAAAATTCCGATCCAACCCGATCTCTGAATTATGTTGATGTGAACCCGATACAGATACACCGATACACCGATACCCCATCCCTATTATAGTTATGGATGGTAGTAGGAGCATGATTGTGCCATAATGGAAGTTTCCAATCAAACTTGGGCTTAACAACCCCCTGCACCCACCCATTCACCCACCATAACTAACATTGGAGCCAACAACTGATTCAATGTCGGCTAGTACAAGTCAAGGCAAAATACAATGTACAGACAGACAGGCTGGCAGTTCTGTAATTCCAAGAAATCAGACAGCAACCTATCCAGCCTAACTCATTGATTAGACTACAGCCTGTGTTTGCCTAGATTTCGTAGTCCGGGACACTAAGAGACCAGTACATTTGTATCATGTTATTCACCATTGTGGGGATCTGAGAGGGACTGGAACCACTCAGCGTGGGCATTCTCCAACTAGGAAGTCCTTCTTCCTATGAGTCAGGGCTGTTCACTTCCACATACATACACGAGACCAGAAACGAGGGAAACGGCCAGCCATTACAACACCACTGATCCCCATTACCACATTTTCTATCCACCCTCATAAATGGCTTGGTTTATGTTTAGTAATCCTGGAACACGCACAGATCTCTGAAACAGTTGGCTTTGTTCTATTATTCAACACCCCAGAATGTAGCGGACAACTGGGATTCCGGAGTGCCAGGCAGGCATGTCATGTGGCAGTTCCTTCAACAGCTAGGCACAAGATATAAGGAGACAACATTCTCAGGGACACTACACATTTCGTAGTTAAAAGCTACAATCCTGATTCGAACTGTCACTTGTAAATGGCTGTGACAGGAAATTATGGGATAAATCATTATGTAAACCAGGTGGTCAAATGATGCAATACAAGAGAAGTGGAAGAGAAGTGTCTACATCACATCACATGTGTTGTATCCTGCCCAGATACAGTTCCTGAGTTCCCAAGATAGTGGATGCCAAATGGTCAGACTTCCTTCTCTCTATATTCTACTCAGACGCCATTGATTTGACAGCCCTTTTGATGCAACTCAATAACGTAACTTACTAACTAAATGATGTTTGCGTACATGATGTAGCACTACACACCCAACAATTACAAGAACTGATGAATTCCAAGACAGAACGAGAAAATAGACATGTCATCTCATGATCCTCTCCAGCTGTATCAATTCTTCACCGGATATCTTACGGACATCAATGTAGACATCCACAGACACTAACAATTCATACAATTACAATTTGTTTACATTGTATATTGTTAGGAGCAGGGATGAAACACGCCGAAGGCAAATGAACATCCCTTGTCAACATCCCATTCAAACGTGACTGCCAAAACATGCTACGTCTTTTTCCTCACAATACACCTGGAGTTAATGTTATGTTTTGCATATCCTGAACATGCAATGTTATGTTGTTATGCCTTCGAGGATATCAGCTGGATGTATGGCATGCAGTGTTGCCCACTGCCTGCATAGCTACTAAACAGATTTCTGGGAGGACATCAAAGCCCATTGGGCTAACTGTTGCCAACCAGGCTCGGAGTCCGGAGCTTGTGTCATGGGGTGTGCAGCAGAACAGCTGCTCGCGGCAACCGAGCGTATGTGACCTACAAATCCAACAACTGCATTATTTCGGTCTCCACTGTATCTGCGCGTAAATGAAGTGTGGTTACCGGTACTCACCTTCATATCGTTCATGATGATCTGAAAGAGCCCTCCGAGCGCGCTGCATTCCTTCTCGATCCCAGCATCCATTTTCCCCAATATCCTAAGCCACAAGGCTTTCTGAGTTTGTTGGAGTTTAAAATGTTTTAATCCAAGTTACAGAAGTATGCGTGTTGCCTGATTCAATTTCACAGGCGAGCGTAATGCCAGATGTGCCACGCTAAAGAACCGTGGGGAGGGAAAAACAACAATATGGGAAGGAAAAAGTCTCAAATGCGGGAACAACAAAAAAGGGCTCGAGGGAAAAAACAAATCGATAATTCGCATACACGTATTCCTCGGTTAGCGTACTTAGCAAGTTCATTGGCTAGCCAGCTAGCTAGCCAACTAACTAGTGTTAGTACTAGCTAGACAACTTAGTTGACCTCTGGAAAACACATTGCATTCTCTTGTGAAGATTACATAGACCCGCCGAATCCAGTCGAAAATGCATCTGCATCACACGAAACCCTGTCTGACCTCAAACAGACTGCGTTACCACTCCAAAAATCAAAGAAAACGAAGACATCTGCAAAGAAGGACTTAACTCGCTGGCTAGCTAGCTACCTGACAAACGTTAGTCGAGGTAGAAGGATGTGTTAAGTTGTCACGTTAGCGAAACAGTCTCCATAGTTCCATTCAATCCAGTGAGCGGGCTTCAGATCAGATGCCTTTGCTTGTTGTGCCGTCCAAACTCGTGTGTATAGCTTCAGTGGAAAAAAAAAAACCCAGCATGTAATGTTTACAGTTTCTACGGAAAGTCTTCCCCGAACGTATGGCTCTAGTACAGGCAGCCGCGCCGTGTAGTTAGAGTCAGCCACTCCGTACCGCGCTCCAAATTCCTTGCTTCCCTGTGCTTGATCAGACAGCCAGCGGCTCCATCCCTGGCTGGGCGGAGCGAGCACATTTCGGGTGATTCCGTGCTTTTCCGTGATGGAACACCTTGCTACGTGGGTGTGAAATAATTAGATTCATTCACAAATAATTTCGGCAAGGCTGTATTGATTTTGGGACTGCATTTTCCAATGCAGAAATCAGTCAACAATTTAGATCATTATGTGTGCAGTGTTTTACTGAATTGTTTTAGAAAATAATGATCTATAGCCGAAGTTTACACAATGTTTTACACAATTATGCATTCCTACCGCAAATAACTGCAGTGGTCAAAATAAGTCACTGTGCATTGAAACATTGATACTTGGGATCTATATGACTGGAGAGAAACAGAGCTTGTGGTAGTTGGCAGTACTATATTGCACTTGCGTGGAGTAGTACTTGAGGGGCAGTTATACATGCTCCATAGCACAACTGCAACCTTCTCTGCTCTTCCCTCTTTATGAAGATGCACTGTACTTAAACTCACTTTAGATCAGCTGTCTCATAGCAACTGTGGGAATATGCAAAACACGCACACATGTAAGCGTCTGAAAACACGGCGTGTAGACGAGCGCCCCCTAGCGTTTGAAAATAAACTGGAAAGCAAATGGGGTCACCTTGCCTGAAAATAGCATCGTTTATGAAGTCTTCATAAAGTGAGGCAAGGCAAAGTTAAGTTTACTGGTACAGATCTTACGATGTACCCGTGGAACGGAACATACTTGGTGAAAAACATACTGGATCCTGGAAAAGCGAAAAGCCAAGAGCGAAGAGTCATTTTCTTTGTTGATTTTCTTCCATTTCAGGAGGAAGTCAAGGCGATTTAATATACAAGTGCATAGAAATTAACAGTATCTGAGACTATGAGCATCTAAAAAGATGAAGCCATTATTGGCTGCAGATAACAGTGGGGAGAGGTGGAATGTTTGAAACTTTTAAGAACTTTGTATGCACCGCCACCTGCTGTTCACACCTGGGACATACCAGTTACAAAAAAAGACAGAATCCAGAGTTGTTTTAAAAACGTTGTATTTCATAAACAAAGAAATAATACAACAGAATCTGATAATGCACAGTGCACCAATTTCATACTACATAGTGTACACAAAAAGAGATTTGGTTAGCTGCCTTTACAATATAAAAGACAAATTAGAGCCATTCTAAGATTATTTTAACGCTTGGAATATGTCCAATGTCTTTTCCTGCAAAATATGCATGTGACTTTTAATTCCACCAAATATATCATACAGCTGTACTTAAGAAATCAAAGACAGACCCAAATCATTTAAATACATTGCTTAAATAACAGTAGCAAAAGCTCATACCTCTACTTAAAGGTACACATGGATGTTGTTTAAAGTCTGTTTATGAAGGAAGAGTCAGTCAGACAGGAATAAAACAAAAATGTCTGCAAAGGCAAAAGTTCCAGTAAGAAGTGAAGCACTTAGGACTATAGACTGTATATAGTACATACAGTCATTGGTGGGGGCACGTTGCTTCCATGCTGTAAGACTGGCTTGTACTGGTTTCAAAGACCCTCCGATGTACCGGTCCCTAGACGTGCATTGCCGGGAACAGCACATGCTGATAGCTAGGCTGTTGCATAGACAGACTAGGCCTTTGGTTGAAAGGGCCAAATGGTGGTAAAATAAATAATAATAACTATGACACCAATTACGCTCTAAACATGGCTATAAAATATCTCTTTATAAAGTACAAAAAAAAACCCTACCCTGGTGTGTAAGGACACCATACAGTGGGGGAATACGTCACAATGTCACCAATACAATATAAAAATAAGGCTGCAACCCAATTCAAGAAGACAGGAGAAAGTCATATCCAGGAGGAGGAAGATGTGTGTGTTGAGTTCAGTGCATGCCTGAATGCATGTATGCATGGATGCTTTGGGATCGCTGTGGTTGGGCCCCAAAACGTGTCAGCATGTTGATTGGCAAGTGGAGAGGACTAGGCTAGAAAGAGCACCGGCACTGGCCATATAGATTGACAGTTCTTAACAAGAAACCACGTCCTGGTCCTAAGTTAATAACGGCAACAGAAGTGTGTACGGGGGGAAAAAAGGCAACTTAACAAATCTGTACCTTGTGCAATGACATGCTTTGCATGACCAAGCAAAGACAACAAACACTCCATGAGAGATATAAAGCAGCAAGTAAGTCCTCCTACAAGGTTTTTGAGTGCAGTTTAACACCAAGTCATCAGTAAAAGAAAAAGTATGCATATACGTACATACGGTGACAGTACAGTACAAGGAATGACACAAAAGAAACAGTTAGATTTTCTACGCCAACTCTCCCTTTGCAAGTTAGTGATTCTTTACACGATATACAGAATAAATTTCCTCTGTGAAATATTGTATACAAATCCATATTACAAAAAAGATACAAAAATAAACAAAATATATCAAATATTGATGCGACATCATGAAACTACTAAACTAGTGTTATTATTGCTCCTATTCCTCAACTCTGTCGGGGGGAGGGGTGGGGTGTTGCGGTGGTGGAGAGTGGCGAACCAGTGAGTGTGTTTATATGCAGTTCAGTATACCGAATATGAGGCATATCCCGGTTATGATCATATTCGGGATAAGGTGTTTATAAGTCATCTCCCACTCTACATTCTTGGCTGTTGTAGAATTCTCTTCAAATGCGTGTAGCCTGGATACCAGCAACAGCGTTCTATGGGATGCCCCTGTATTCGGGATAAGGTGTGTACATGCGTCAGTATCCCGGCTTCTTTCGGAATACTCCACCTAGCATATCCCGATTTCTCAGTATCCCGAATAAGGGCTTATTCGGGATACTGAAGTGTTTATATGCTCAAACGCAAATTCGGGATACTTAATATCCCTATCATATTCGGGATACTGAACTTCATGTATACGCACTCACTGACATACATACAAGGTAAAAAAAAACACTAGGTTTGCACATTATTTGCCATATTAAACATTAACCAAGTGCATCTGTGTCAGGAGTTGCTACAGTGCATGCTCCTCCACCTGACACAGTTGGCTATATTTAACCTTTGGACTGTCAAGGCCATTCTGGACTCTCACCAAATATGCTTGATCTACTAACCCTCGACTGACTGTCTGCCTGTCTGTCTGTCTGTCGTGTTGCCCTTTGCATTTTGCAGCACTCCTCCCCTGCATGATCTACTCTGCATATACTATTAACCCTTTGAGGAGTACCATCACAAAGATGTGATTAGAATTTTGCCCCACATTTTGAGTTCTAATGATGAGGTCATAAGGACTTTGCAAGATTTTTAACACAGACTTCTATGGGAGCTGTAGAGTGTTCAAGTGAAATTCTAGAGGAACCTGGGGAAAGTCCTAACTCTTCAAAGGGTTTTAACCCCGTCCAAACGATAACAGACAGGGCTCTCTAAATACCCACCCACCGCACCAACTAGCCAACTGCTGGTGAAAATTAAGTTTGGCTGGTGGTAGAAAACAAAACTTATTATTAGCCACTTAAACTGTTGATGAGTGCACATTTGGCTCGCAAGATGAAAAAGCCATTTAGCCATATTCGCTGGTGATGATGGGGAAAAGGGCTCGGATAACAGACTCCAGTCCCGCCTGTCGCCTGTGGGAGGCGCTCTCGAGGCACTGGCTCTGACTGCGGCCCCGAGAGACGGCCCCAGTTCTCATGTGCAGACTAGACTGCATCATGCAGGTCCTGAGATGAGAGGAGATACGCTGCTACAGTACACACTGGTTGACCTGGAGGAGCTCTGAGCAGCGCAGGACAGTTGGCTGGTTGTCTAGCTGGAAGGAAAAGAAGCCGTGGATGATCTCGCTTAGTGTTCAGTCAGTAGATCTCTAATACATCCAGGATAACAACTGAGTTTGTCGGCTACAACGCCATCATGCTACTCTACTCTAACTGTACACTACTTGACGCTAAGCTACAGTTGCCGTGGAGAGGACGAGCCCCTCCCCGTCGTCGTCCCGCCGTCCTCGTTTGCGCGCCACGCTGCTGGCGATGGCCAGGGCGCCGCCCTTCAGGAAGCGCACAAAGTTCTCGCCGACCAGCGGGCCCATGGCGTACATGCCGGGCTCCCGCAGCGCCTCGTGCGTGAACGGGTCCACGTCCAGCGGGTTGCGCCGGCACGAGACCGCCTCCTCGGGGTCCAGCGCCATGGGCCGGCCGTGGCCCGGCAGGAAGGAGAGGTTGGGGTGCGCGCCGATCAGCACCAGCACCATGGACACCTGCAGCACCGTCTGGCGCCCGCCCTCGTCCCGCAGCACACACTTGCGGTCCGGCCGGATGGACACCACGCGGTGGCGCGGGAAGCTGACGTAGCCGGGGTAGGAGGAGCAGTTCGAGGAGGACGAGGAGGAGGGGTCGGGTCCGTTCTGGCCCGGGGAGGTGGTGGTGGAGGAGGAGGAGGAGAGCGGGCCGCTGTCGTTGTTGTCGTTGTCGTTGTTGTGGTGCTGGTGCTGCTGCTGCGTCATCATCTGGTGCACCTTGTGGTACTCCGGGTACAGCATCTTGGGCAGCTGGTTGAAGATGAGCGCCGGGTCGGCCACCGAGCGCCGGAAGGCGTGGTAGACGGGCACGCTCAGGTGGTGCGTGGCCAGCACGGCGTCGGCCGCCGTCAGCCCCGCCCCCACCACCAGCACCGGGTCCGAGGCCTGGTCCAGCCGGCCCGCCGCGATGGCCGCCTCCAGCTCCCAGAAGCTGTGCGACACGAAGGGCAGCGCCTCGCCCTCCACGCCCAGACGCGCCGGGATGTCGTGCGTGCCCGTGGCCAGCACCACGTTCTCCGCCAGCACTGAGAACGCCACCTCCTCCTCCTCCTCCTCTTCCTCCTCTTCGTCATTCCTCCTTTCCTCTCCTCCTCCTCCCTCGATGACTGCCGAGCGCCTCCTCTTCTGCAGCCCCTGCACCTCCCAAAGGGAGCGGACGTCCTGGCCGTCCTCCTGGCCGTCCAGGTGGATGCGCTGCACGGAGGTGACGGTGCCGCGGGCGAAGTTGCTCTCCAGGCCCATCTGGGTGACGTAGTGCTGGTAGTACGAGGCGATCTCGGCGGGCGTGGCACGATCGTTGCGCACATTCCTGAAATGACACGAGTTGACGTCAAGGTTATGCGAAACAAAACAAAAAACACATTTTTCACATGTTATTTGTCTGACGGTAACAGTAGAGAGAAAGTAGTTGAAGAATGTTTACATAATACACAGATTGATGTCATGATAATTTTATTCTTTGAATGGTCAGCTTTGATAATAATGTGACAAATTATGTTTAGATGTTTTATACAGACTTAAATGTGAACACGTTTTTTCAATATTTAAAAGTGTAATCTGTTCACCCTTGTATGTTAATGAAAAGATAAGTATTGGAGCACAAGAATAGGTCAATATACATCCACCTGTTCAAAAGTTAACGTGCAAACAGATATCTTGCATGCAAGAGTGGAATACAATAAGCCCTTATGATATGCGGCGGCATCATTAACAGCTAATTATGTAAAACATTCCATGCCTGTGCCTACTGGGCGTACTTGAGTGTGTGTGTGTGTGTGTGTGTGTGTGTGTGTGTGTGTGTGTGTGTGTGTGTGTGTGAACTCTACTCCATAACAACCGATGATAACACAAACACACCTGCGTTTCTCCCTCATCCAGTCCTTCAACTTCAGGCCTGGCAGCTCCATCCAGTTTGCCAGACTTAGCGTGAGCATAGATCCCTCCATGGCCTGCA
This sequence comes from Engraulis encrasicolus, assembly GCF_034702125.1. Classification (NCBI taxonomy): domain Eukaryota; kingdom Metazoa; phylum Chordata; class Actinopteri; order Clupeiformes; family Engraulidae; genus Engraulis; species Engraulis encrasicolus. The sequence goes on from NC_085870.1 coordinate 2,266,542, forward strand.
ACCCAAACAAACCAGGTCAACACTGTAGTGTAGTACACTGTAGTACAGTGCAGCACGGCACACCACATGCAGCACAGTACACCGCATGCAAATCACGCCTCCCTCCTCATCATATGACTGTATGTGGACTCCACAACAAGCCTACAGGCTGCTCTCTGTTCCCCTCTCTTAGCGTGAGCATAGATCCCTCCATGGCCTGCAACCCAAACAAACCAGGGGTGAGTTTCTCAAAAGAGAAGTTGTTAGCCTGTTAGCAACTTCGGTAGTTGCCAATGGGAAAATGCATTGAAAACAACAAAGTAGCTAATGTAGTAAGCAACTTTGGTTTTGAGAAATTCACCCCAGGTCAACACTGTAGCACTGTAGTACAGTGCAGCACACACAGTACGCCGCATGCAAATCACACCTCCCTCCTCATCATATGACTGTGTGGACTCCACAACAAGCCTACAGGCTGCTCTCTGTTCCCCTCTCTGCCTAGCATGCAAATAAAGTAAACCCGGCCGGCCGCCGGTAAGCTGACCATAATTCTAAGTAGGGATGCACCGATACCGATACTGGTAAAGGTATCGGCACCCGATACAGCTCATTATACTCGTACTCGTACTCGTCAAGCACTTGCCGATACCAGGAACGATACTGCTATTACACAAAACAATGCAAAATCTTGTCACGTTCTGTGGACTTGAAAGCTGCATGGGAAAAAAGTGCCACCTCATACATTTAACAACATTTAAAGCTATATGGAAATGGACAATAAAAATATCACAGGTGCAAAAAACAAGGCCATGCATTTATTTCATTGTATTTTGGTGGAAAAGGTATTGGTATCAGTACTCGGTATCGGCAAGTACACACATTAATGTACTCGTACTTGTATCGGTTTTCAAAAAAGTGGTATCGTTGCATCCCTACATAATTCTAAGGCCTCCTTTTTTCGAAACTAACAAACGAGCCGCACCCACGGACGAAACAAAACACAATGCGGTGCAATAAATCAACCATATTATTTAGATGCATGGAAATTACAACTCAAAGCACATCAGGGTATTGAGTCAACCTTATCTCTGTACGTGTTTTTGCATAGCATGAAAACTGGAGGTCACACTGTATTTTTTTTTTTTTGTATCTGCGCATGTTTGCATGGCATGAAAACTGGAGGTCACACTGTATTTATTTATTTTTTGTATGAAAACTGGATGTCATTGTTGTATTTTTCCCCCCTCTACAGACAATCTCAGTGACCTAAGTAGGGGTCACATCTCAATATCCAACCTCCCTTCCTCTCCTTCTGCTTGTGGTCTCGCGCTCCGCTGACGGCCCGCCTCCTCCATTTCCCTGCCGTCAGCCTATACTAGGCACAACAGCTTTTGGGAGACGAATGACATAATGACCTATGAATTGCACTTTTGCATCGTCAATGATGCATCACGAGGCCACATGCAAAAGGAGTTGACAGGAGGTCAGACATCGAGTTGGACCCCTCTGTCTGTCCTTACTTAACCCTCTGAGAGGAGACAGATTGCGTTTCCCATTGAGACTCACATGCCAAGCGTGTCCTTGGGTCAAAGACGTGCAAAATGGCATTGTCATTCAGTGTAACGGATGCCTTCTGCTAACTGTAACTGTAAAAACAGACTCTTTTTATTATGTATTTATTGTTACAGGGAATTCATGAAAGCCTCAGCTGTCATCTATTCACTTGAAACAATTTAAAAATCATGTTTTTGAAGGTGTCCGTAACACTGAATGACAAAGACGTCTTTGACCCCCTTGCTTTACCCTCTGAGAGGAGACAGATTGCATTTCCCGGCATTGAGACTCACATGCCAAGCGCCCCCCGGTGGTCCTTTGCCCAGCACCAGGTGAGGAGTGGCCCGCGACGGCTCGTACCGCCAGGCCAGCGGAGAGGCGCAGTCCAGACCGAAGTCACTGTCGGGCAGGAGCAGGGAGTCGAAAAGCACCGCCACGGGGTTGTCCGACCGGCCCTCCAGGCCCTCGCACAGGTACTCCAAATCCTGTGTGCAAACACACACACACACAGACACACACATTCTTGTGATACTGACCATGCCAGCAGGACGTTATCTACAGTGGGCATCTCTTTTTTGCATACAATGTGTCTGGCAGACAGCATCAGATCAGCCTGTCCAAATTTTAAAATAGATTTCAATTCACACTGACGTAAAATTAGTACAGACTCACATAACTCATTATCATTCAGATTAACTCTAGATGACATTTGGCATGCTTTAGCCTACGCGGTGACTTGTCATTTTAATCAAAGCAATTAGTTAGTCTGTAGTGGTGGTGGTCAGGGGCACTGCTAGGGGGGGAAAGGCGTTACAGATTCTAAGGGCCTGACAGCACTGACAAGGGCCCCTAGAAGGATGCTGATGACATAATTTGTCATTTTGGGGGGCTAAAATTCAATCTTTCAGGGGGCCCAACATTTCTAGCGGTGCCCCTGGTGGTGGTTACCCCTTTTGAACCCATTTGTTTCAAAAAAATTCAAAACATTTTGTTGTTTCAAAAAATGCCTTTACCTGTTCCAACAGTGAGAGGTGGGAGTTCTCGTCTAGCTTGCTCTGGAGAATGGCATTTGGGTGGATGCCCTCGGGAGAGAGGTAAGGGGTGTAGCCCGACAGTAAGTAGGACAAGCAGATGCCGGACGGGCCATTACCTGCAGAGCAAACAGTACGCAAGTGGTCAGGTTCACATAGTGTGTACATTTATTTATGTTATACATTTGTAAATTACATTTTAAATCTTCTAAGTTAAAGTTTTTTATTAAATGAAAGTGTATTTCAATTAAGTAAAAAAAGATGTGATGGGGAAAACTCACCAATTACCACAACTGGTAAAATGTCTCCGTTCTCATACAGATCCATGATTTTACTGATCTGACAAAAAAAGAAAATAAAGAACAAGAGATTTTAATGCCTTGGCGCAGATCTGTCAAAATCCAGTGCACAATTCACTGCAAAAAACACATTCAATCTAACATTAAAAAAGAGGTTTCACAAACTGCTGGAGGCAGGGAATGTCTTTCTTTACTTTACTTTACTTTACTTTATTTGTTCAGGACATTGCACATTAATGAACATATACATACATGTACATATATGTAAATATGCCAGATTGTAGCCCAAGGGCTAATTTCCATCTGGTGTCCAATTCTTGCACACATGATTTTTTTGGGTCAGCCGAAAAGCAGAGCACCGGCTCAAGGCATCAGTCCAAACTTGCCCGCCCTATTGGGAGTTAGTTATTACATAAGATAGCGCTCCAAGTCTACAGTAAGCGTGACGCTGCAGAAAGTTTAAAGCGACAGCTGCAGGGCGCGGAGCTAGAGCTCTACATCCAGCTGAACTGGCTGCAGTCTGCAGCCCACTACTGGGTTAAAGTTACATCACGCAATAACGCGAGAAAGTGGCGAGGTGAAAAAAATGAAGTCGGGGGAAGAACTAGGTTACAAAAAAAAGACAGGGTGTTACTAACGTGGTCCTTGCACTGAGGATTATGCGATCACGCTGCAAAGCAGTTTTGAAGAATATCCGCGTCAGATAGTAACTTTCATAATCATTACCGGGGTCTGCTGATTTTAAAATAGCATAACATTAGAACTACCAATGACACACTTCCTGAACGTCAGGTTGCAGAGCCAGCGGAAGATACAGATTAAAACAGACGAGTGTCTAATTGGATTGCCATTATTAACAGAAGGCGAACGACTGGGTCTTTCAGTAATACGTCTGGTGTGTAACCCAGTTCTTGTTAGACCATGTGCTCAAAACATCTGATCGGCCAAATTATGGTGTTGACCGGTGCAACATACTGGGAAACCTCCACATTGTCTCGCAGCCAAACGTCAACTTGAGAGAAGACAGCGATTAGCTAACAAAGCCAGTCGCGCTCCCTGGGGCAAGTCTTTTGAAACCTTGCAGCCCCAAGTCCAAGTTTTCGTTCACAACCAGCATTACAAAAAACGATGCTAACTTTCAAGTGGTGTGGAAAAAGTCACACGCAGTAGAAGCTAGTATCTCATTCATGACATAATGACCCAGAGCTAGGGTACGCTATGTTACGCTAGCCTTGACACTCACCGGTTCCTGGATGGTAGTCCACCACTGACGCTGTTAAAAACGCTGAAATCTCCTCCACTCTGCTCTACAAGAAAACAGGGTCCTTTAGAGTCAGCAGGCTCCTAAACCTCATTCGGTTCCCCTTCTCTGAACATCCGACCCGTTCAGACTCAGAAGAGTGGTCTGCCTGCCGTCTGGTAGTGCATCTACAATGACTACATGCGCGTGCTTGGAGGGTTTTATAATTCAGGCATTGCCCGGTGTTGAGCGAGGCGTCATGCGTCAGTCTGTAAATGACGTAAATCGAGAGGCTGTGTTGTGTTTCTCTTCGCACTCTGTAACTGGGGATTTGATTGGCTGACAAAAACATCACAGAGAACAGCCAACCAATGGCAATGAACTGCGCGTTACTGCAGCCAGACAGTCTTCCCACCTCTTTTACTACTTCTTGTGCATTTCCACACGAGTGGAATTGTGTTTTGAGCATTCACGCATGTCCACTTTTTTTTTTTTTTTTTTTTTTTTTACATTTTACTCGGCCATAATCAGGGCTGATAGTATTCAGGCCCCATGCCTGATTACAGGCTTGACAGAGTTTGCAAAAATAAAAACATTGATAATAATTAGCCATTAGGTTATTCTTATCTCAGAAAGTGTTACAGGTTCAGGGTTTTCATCAACTATCAGGCTTGACTAATGGTCATACACAGGCTATTAAATGTTTGAATAATGTGTCAAAATAGGCCTACGTTACGTCACTATGCAGTATCTTGTCGTCGTCGTTAGAGCAGGGGAAAAAGTTCAGGCTCAGGATTTTTTTTCACTATCACCCCTGCATAATGCTTTGTGTTGGTCCAGTAACACTTGACAACAGTCCAAATTCCATTCCCATGACCACTTTTAAACGCTTTAAAGGTTAGGCTGTTGAGGGATGGTTGTCTCACTTAGGTCTACATGGCTGAGGAGAATAACCTACTTTTTAAAATTACTATTATTATATCAGTGTTGCTTTGGTTGCACCATAAATAGATATGGCTTTTTGTATGATTATTTTGGCACTGGCACCCAGAATGTTAAACTCATTCATACACACTTCCACAGCGCTATTCCAGGTTTATCAGAGCTCACGTGGATGACTGACCGTCAGGGTACAAAGAACAATGTAGCCTAATCTGTTGGCTCAACTTGGTGAATGTTTGAGTACATTTGTGCCTGCCAGTGGCCCACATGCCCAGTTTAAAAGCTTCCAAGGGCAAGAGTAGCCCTTTTTTTTTTTACCTGTTCAACCTAAATATTTGTTCTGAAATACTATTAGTTTCCACAGCTCCTGAATCATGTGTAGTCTAATGCTGAGAATTCGGCAGTGTCTGCCAGACTATAGGCTGTAGGCCAGGGGTGGGGAACCTTTTTTTTTCGAGGGGCCTCTTCAAATTCATCCGAGGGCAGGAAAAGTCCTCCGAGGGCCGTAATATTAATACAAACCAGGACAGACCCCTCCTTCTGTAGGTCCCCTGAATATAACTTAATTGTATTGCAAATGTATTTCATGTGAAGCTGCATAACATTAAAATTACATCAGGGGCCCGGGCCACATAAAACGGCCTCAAGGGCCACAAACGCCCCCCGAGACATACAGTAGGTTCCCCACCCCTGTAGCTCTATAGATGGGGTTAATATATAAACTTTATTACAGGCTCAGGGCCCAAAAGGTAGACAAACAACATATACATAGAAATACAATGTGCAGGAAAAAGAAGAAATAAAATAAAAAAAAAACAGCAATGATGCCAAAGCATATACAAACTATGTCATGACAGTCTTAAAAGGCAGCCATACCAATGTTTCCACATATATGATTGGTATCGGACAGAGCTATATCCGGCACTTGTGAGAATCATTATAATGCAGTTTTCAGACTTATCCAAACGGCACATGAACTTAAACATTAGGTTCCTCAAGAGAGCCTGTAAGGTACATAGTCCTGAGTCACAAAATAGTTTACTAGCACTGCAACTCCTGGGCTTTTTCAGCAATATTAATCAGGTTAAGTTAGGTCACATGAGCAAAGAGATGGACATGTACACTAGTCACCAGCCAGCCAAATTCCAGTAAAATGTGAAATTCTAATAGATGTTGCTGCCCACATTATGAGAAAGTGTTGTTTGACATTCTCCAAAGGTCATCAGGGAGCACCAACCATACAAATAAATACCAGTGCAAAAAATGGCAAGGGTTTGTTTTTTGTTTTTTAAAGCAATGTTGAAGGTGGTAAAGTGTGTCACGGATGTTCTTTGGTAATTTTCCTGACAATGATATCTGGCGAAGGTCATCACCAGGAAGAGGTTTACAGTTGTGTTATCAGTAGGCCTATATTGTTGGCCTGTATTGTATAGGCATTTGGCAACCTGTCATGTGATGGCACCATGAGTCATGACATTAAGAGGTGTGTGCACGTGAGCTCTCCATTCCAAAGGTGTTGTATTGGAATCTTCCTCCCTGTTTAATTTGAGGAGTAAGGACTTTTCCCCAGGATCTTCTAGAAGTTTACTTGAACACTCTACTGCTCCCATAGAAGTCTGTGTTAAAAACCTTGCAAAGTCCTTATGACATCATAATGAGAACTCAAAATGTGGGCAAAATTCTAATCACATATTTGTGATGGTACTCGTCACAGGGTTAAATTATACTGTAGGGTTGGGCATGTGCAGCAGAGCATGTTTTAGTATTATTTTACAGACATGGTTGCACTTGATATACAGGGGTTGGACAAAATAACTGAGACACCTGTCATTTTAGTATGGGAAGTTTCATGGCTCAAGTGGACCAGCCTTTTGGCCAATCTTCATTAATTGCACATTGCACCAGTTAAGTGAAGTGTGAAGGTTCAATTAGCAAGGTAAGAGCATAGTTTTGATCAAAATTTTGCAATGCACACAACGTTATGGGTGACATATCAGAGTTCAAAAAGGAGAAATTCTTTGTGCGCGTGCGTGTAACTGTTGCATCTTTGACCGAGACACCAAGTCTTTGTGATGTATCAAGAGCCACGGTATCCAAGATAATGTCTGCATACCAACAAGAAGAACGAACCACATCCAACAGGACTAACTGTGGATGCAAGAGGAAGCTGTCGGAAAGGGATGTTTGGGTGAAATGACAGGTGTCTCAGTTATTTTGTCCAACCCCTGTATTTTGCCAACACACAGTGTTACAGTTATCACTGAGTGGGAAAATGTTGGCCTGCACAAAATATACTTTATTTAGTTAACCCATTAATGCCTAAGGCACCTGCAAAAAAGGGTGCTGAATGCCTGAGCCCTTTTTAGGAAAAGCAGCCCTCAGCCTATAAAAACCTAAATATCTCAGCTTCTGAAGCACATAAAAATATGCACTAAGTTGCATTTAAACGCTAAAACCCTCATCTTTCATTAGAATGTGTTAATTCATCTCAAACAAACAGAGATTTTTGATAAAGTTGTCTCAAATCTCATGAGCCTGAATGTTGCGTAATGCAGCTCCAGGCGCCAGGGCCAATGTTGTGCAACGCAACATCAGGCATCAATGGGTTAAAACATACATTTGGATGGCCTGTATCATCATAAGGCATATGACTGCACTGTTTGACATTGTCTGATGTCTGCACTAGTGGCGTCAACAATTATCGATTCGGCGATGCAATCCAATGCGGGGCATGGACGATCCAGAATCGATCCGGCAATTTTTTTAAGTTTCAATTACTTCCATGGATATTACGCCCCGGCCCACAGTTTGGGAATCAATGCCTTAGAGCAGGGGTGTCAAATCTGGCCCGCGGAGTCATTTTATTTGGCCCGCGAGATCATTTCAAATGTGTATTACAGTTGGCCCTCATACATCATTAATGTATAGTGTACCAAGACTTGAACATGAAATTTGGTGTGTCACAGAAGTATTAGTGGGCCCAGGCCAATGACACAGCTCACACTCCTATACAATACAACATGTGCCAGTGTGTATGAGACTTATCTATGAGTATTAAGTATGTGCCTGCACGATTTTAGTTCATTTATTAAAAATAATGTTTGAGTTCAAGTCAAGTCAAGTCAAGTAGGTTTTATTGTCAATTTCTTTACATGCACTGGTCATACAAAGAATTTGAAATTACATTTCTTGCTTTCCCATACAGACATAGACTAAATCTAGGTAAGGACATAGACAGTATAGACATAGACAGTACTTATACATGGACTTAAGACAGTATGGACATAGACAGTGCTCATACAGACATTTAAAGTGCAAGACTGGACAACAGAAGACTTGTAGAGGACATACATTAAGAGGTATTGTTGTGCTTTTGTGCTTTTCCTAAAAAGTCCTTTATAGCGTTCTGACATGGTAACGCTATAAAGGACTTTTTAGTTCGGCCCGCGACATCGTTCCATATTCCGATTTTGGCCCTCAGTCAGTTTGAGTTTGACAACCCTGCTTTAGAGCATTTGGCTATTTGAACAAGTGTGGGTGACTGTGACAAAGGCTTTCCCTTTATTACCACAGTGAAAGAGGGGTGAGTAAGCCCTGAGCCATGCTGCTGGGGCCTAGACAGCCGCATCCCAATTCAACCCCCTGATTATCACTTAAAAATGGCAACGGCTGATTCAACGTCATCAGTGCTGAGAAGACAGCGGGCCTCATTGTGTGTAAAAAAGAAAAAAAAAAGAAAAACTGACACGTCAGCGTTTCCTTTCATGCTGCTGAAGAGCGGTGGGGCTTAGGTTCAAAAGCCCCCCCCCAAGAGAAGAGCAGTGGGGCTTAGGTTCAAAAGCTCCCCAAGTAACTATCCCAACACTGTGGCACTCCCAAACCTACTGAAAGAAAACAAAGCATTAAGCAAGGCTCGGCTCTTTTATCAGCAAAGACGACTGAAGCCTTCGTGGAAACCCGTTATATAAGTTTTGCTTTCATTAGTCAGAGTGACTCTGCTGAAATGGCCGCAACACACCTGCCATTGAGAGGTATGCAAAAAACACCTGGGTAGGCCTATACACAAATTGAAATTCGATTCACTTATCCTAACCAGAACTATAACAAACAGGCATTTTTTATTTACTTTATAGGCCTGGCATAAGAGAGGATCTGACTGAAGCATTCAAGTCCAACAGCATCTTCAAACTATCTGCGGAAGAGAGGGATACACATTACAAGCCCATCCGGGATAAGGGGCAAACAATGTGACTATTGACTGTAGTCTAGATCAGTGTTTCCCAACCTTTTTTGTCTTGTGTACCCCCAAGCCTTTTCGTTGTGCCATGAGTACCCCCTAAGTTAAGTTCTATATCGCTTTCTCCATCCCAATGTAACTAAGCTCCATAAATTAGATTAAAATTTCATTTTTCCAAGTACCCCCTGCAGTGTGCTCGCGTACCCCTAGTGGTACACGTACCCCTGGTTGGGAAACACTGGTCTAGATGATTCACTTTTGAGTATAAATGTCGCTAGTACTTCACTGCACTGCACTTGACTACACTGTAACACTGGTCAATCTTTAGGGCACTGGTCAATCTTTTAGGGCAGTGGTTCTTAACCTGGGGTGCGGGCACCCCCTGGGGGTGCGCCACAGATTTCAGGGGGTGCGTTCAGGAAAAAAGGTTAAGAACCACTGCTTTAGGGCACTGGAATCCATGCGCTCTACAGCAAGTCCCCTTATCACAACACTTTGCACCACGTTGGTTTACTGTGTCATTTATTGTGGATTGGAGGTTTTCTTCTTGCAACATTATATTAAATAGCTCAGACATGGTTTTTCTAAAGTGCATGAGTTGACAATGATTTTTAGTCAACTTTGTCAAAAGACCAATTCGCATGTTTAAGATGAAAACCACTGTTAATGCTGCCTTCATCGATTATTTCAGCAAACTACATACACTTTATACAACACAAACTTTTAATAAGTATAACAGTGGAGGGGTAGAGAGAGCAGACCTTGTAGACTTGTAGGACGAGGACAGGGACAACAGAGCAGGCATTTCAACATTGGAATGAATGAAAAGACCAACACTGGGAAACTTGGTTAATGGTTGAAAAAACCCTTCTCAATGACGTCAACATTCAAGTGCCAAGTATTTTCCCCATTTTCTATAAAATTTGTTCTAGAAATATATATATAATATATACGGGCACAGTAGTATATACAGAATGTATTTTTAAGTGATGAAAAATGACAATTGTTCAGTAAATGTTTGCCTACCGGTATTTCAGGAAAGCAGCCGTTAAGCTTATGTTATGTAACTAACCAGCCGAGGGGCAATTTCAACCTACTCCCCCTACTGTAGCCTAATTTCATGAGTTCTGTAGACTGCCTGTACAAGTAGACCTACATGCAACGAGGCACAGAGAGAGACACCTCCATTGGGTTAGACACAAGAGTGAAAAATGAGAAAAGGTCGCACCATGCAATGCATAGGTTTCTTTTATTCCTTTTATTACTGTAATAAAGGAAACCTATGCATGGTGCGACCTTTTTTCATTTTTCAGTTTTACAATATTTTGGTCAGCACCCTTAAAAGAAGAGAAAAACTGTTGGGTGACGCCTGCTCCAACCTTTATGAACTTTGTGAGACACAAGAGGCCATAAGAATGAGTGAAAATGCCACGTCAATCAGCAGAAACCAGGACAGCATTCCGGTGTCCATCAGATGTCTTTGTGCAGTACGAGTCTTCTAGGGAGGTAGGCCGGCCGCCTATTGTGTTTCTGCTGTCCTTGGATAACACATCTTAAACAAATACAACCTCACTCATTGTTGGCTGCTTCCCAACGGTAATTTTCACAGGTCATTGCAGATTAATAATTTATTGACAGCCATGGTGACACTGGTTTAAAAAATAGGTAACACTTTACTTGACACGAGCGTCATAAGTATGTCATTACAGTGTCATGGCACAGTTATGAACGTCACGTGTCATGAACATTATGTCAAACATTGACATTCGGTTATGGCAAAGTTGTCTTGACATGCTAATGATATGCTTATGAAACCGGCGTCAAGTAAAGTGTTACCAAAAAAGAAGTGTCCCAAATGAGATGCAAAATCACAATGATCCCTTCCAAACCCCTGCACTGTGACAAATGACCCATTAACCAACACATTATTAAGGAACAGTTTTATAGGAGAATTTGTACACTTATTTCAAAGCATGTTGTGCGAGGGACCATGGCGAGATGTTCAACCTCTACAGGTACTGCACAAAATGACAATCAGTGTCAATAACAAAATACTTTTTTTCCCTTCCACAAAAGGTAGCCCTGTATGATAATGATGATAATAATAATAACTAGATTGCATTTCCTCACAGAAAATGCTGGAGTATGCTTGCCCGTCTTGCATTCGTTGCCCTTCATGCATGCCTTGCCTTTCATGCATGAATTGCCCTTCATGCATATGCTGCCCTTCATGCATACACAACATACAGCTAACCATCTGTACATGCAATAACTTCCTGTTTGGTATGTATCATATTGGCAAAAACACATTTTCACTAACTGTAGTGCCCCCCAGTGGCCGTATTGCACTGAATTTGGTAGGTACCCTCTGGGTGTACTGGTGATCATATGTGAGAAATTTCGTTAAGATCTGTCGAGGCGTTGCTGAGATATGAGCTAACTTCCTGTTTGGACGGTGCGTTTGTCTTTGTTGTCAATTTTGATTGGCTGCTGTGCGCCGATGCTTTCAGCTATTGGTCTGTAAATTTCAGCATAGGTGCAAAATAGTCCAATGGTGGTCTGATAGAAATTGAAGGACGAGCAGACAAAAATTGTGGGCGGAGCTTCATTTTTATTGATTTTTGAATATTTCAAAATGGCGGGAAATCCATGATTGTAAATATGACATCATAGTAAGCGTTGGATTCGGGTTGACCCAAGGATTTCAGCAATACCAAGCGTTTGATTAATTGAAGTCAATACGGGCTAATATCGTCAAAAACACATTTTTGCTTATTATAGCGCCCCCTAGTGGCGCATTTGCACGAAAATCGTTACGTGTCCTTTAAAGATAGTGCTGATTATGTGTATGAAATTGGGTTGTGATACAAGTTGTCGTTGCCGAGATATGAGCTCACTTCCTGTTTGGCGTCTTCGCCGTCAAATTTGATTGGCTCCTGTTTGAAGACGGTTTCATCAATCGTTCCAGGACTTTTAGGGTAGATGTATCTCAGTCTGAAGATGCCATGTGTAAAATTTCGGGACGATCGGACAAAAAATGTGGGCGGGGCGTCATTTTTAGTGATTTTCACAAAATTCAAAATGGCGGAAAAACTTTCCAGGCGGAAAATGACGTCATAGGGTGCATTGGATTCGGCTTGGCCCAAGGATTCCAGGGATACCAAGTTTTTGAAATTCTGACCAACGGTTCAAAAGTTACAGCATGTAATGTACTTGCAACTTTGACCTGCTGGTGGCGCTACAGAGTTTGAGGTACCCCTGTGAAAAATACAAAACCTGGTCGTCTTATCAAGCCGAACGTTTCGGTCTTTGAACGGATTTTCTACCTTGAGCGGTTCTTCAAAACGAATGGTTCGTAGACGGAAGGAGAAAATTAATATTAAAAAGAAACGGGAAACGGGTCGAATAACAATAGTATGCTTGCCGCATGGCAAGCATACTAATAATAATAATAATAATAATAATAATAATAATAGTATTTGTATATCTCACTGTATCATACAAGGCATGTAACTCAAATGCTTGACAAATGGGAAAAAACATCATTGTTAGAGGTGGATTTAAAAGGAGCGGTAGAGAGGAGAGGCAGAAATAGCAGGAAGGCAGAGGTAGAAGAGATAGATAAGAGATTGTAGAGACATAGGTCAACGTAGGTTAGGACCAGGATTCTTAGGTCCATAGTGGCTGGGTCTAGCGTAAGTCATAGATAGTCCCGCTGAATTTGGGCGCTCAGATGTGGCCCCTGGTGGCATCAGGGGTGAGGAAAAGATCCCTTTCGCTTGATTCATAGTTTGTAGGGGGGAAAAGCTCAATGAGGTCTGAGAAAGAAAAAAAAAAGACCTATGTGAAGTTGGCACCCCATACTGTATGTTGAAAATATGGATAAAAGATTACTGATTTGTTTGTGCACGATTGCAGGCAAAATGAGCGCTTGTGCACAAACCCTAACTTGGTGACCTTAGGTTACTCAGCACCCTATTAACATCTAAATGACTTGAAAATGGTTGGAATCGTTTGTGCCTGATCTGTGCACAATTGAGCAGGCAATGTGAAGTTTTTTGCACGAAACAAATTTTCCTTTTAATTTTTAGGTATAGGTATATAATAGGTAACGCAGCACCCCATCAACATTTAAATGACACAAAAATACTTGGAATGGTTTGAGCTTTGTTTGTGCTTGCTTCTGTGGGTAAAAGTAACGTTTGTGCACGAACCATTTGAAGGCCCCATGTTGTTTTGTTTGTTTTTGTTATTTCATCGTGCAAAAACAAATCAAAACACTTTTATTGATATTTGCAACATATGGGGTGCCAACTTCACACAGGTCTTCATGAGAGCGTTCCCCACATGCTAAGGACACGTGTTGTACGAGACACAATGTGTAACAGAATAAAATAGGCCGATATTAAGAAGGGCAATTTTTACGATGTCGCCAAAGTCCATTCTCTGCAATGCTTGAATAGATAAATATCAAAGCACTAATAATAAACCAAACATAATTGTTGCACGAAAGATGAAAAGCAGGTCAGACATACAGACAAGAATCTCTAACTCAGGGGTTCCCAACCTTTTCCAACTTGGGGCCCACTCGAAATTGACACAAATGTTCGGGGCCCACCTCTGAGCCGATTACGAATAAAACTCACATAAATCAGCAGCAACACACACCAAAATGTGATTATAATTTTAGAACATTATTTCCAGGCCCACTTGGTATACCATCAGGGCCCAACAGTGGGCCCCGGCCCATAGGTTGAAAATCACTGCTCTAACTGTAATGTGATGAGTTCTGTAGACTGCCTAATCAAGTAGACCTACATGCAATGAGGCACAGAGACACGAGAGGTCAAATTTAAGGTTGAAATGTTAGTGCTGTTTGGTTTGGTTTGGTTAAAGTGGCATTCCATCAGTTCTGGAAATAAGCTTATTTCTCACCTCCCATGGAGTTAAATAATACGAGTTTTATCTTCCTCCTGACGTTCCAGTCTGGCGATAATACAAGAGACGTTCTTAATTAGAATAGGGAATCTTTGATTGAGATCATCATTGAATCGTATGGGACCAGACAGCACTTACTAGGGAACAGCTGATCTTATTTGCAGTAATGCTGGAATGTTCCTTAAAACAAGACAACATGACATTGCAAAAAGTTTAGGGAAGAAAGTTTCCAACACGTTGCCGCAACACAACTTTCGCAAATACAGCAAAACACTCTTGCCGTGTGACAGATCACTTTCGAAATCAGTGAAAATGCTGTGTCAATCAGCAGAAACCGCTTTGGCATTCCTTCCTGTGTCTGTCAAATGTCATTGTGCTGTATGCTACTATGTTTTGTTGTCCTTAGATAACACGTTTGGGAAAACAACAAAAATACAACCTCACTCATTGTTGGCTGCTTCCCAAAGGTAATTTTCACAGATCAAAGTAGACCATTACTGATTAATAATTTATTTGACAGTCATGATGACACTGGTAAAAATCAGTGTCCCAAATGGTACAAGTTCACAATTATTCCTTCCAAACCCCTGCACTGTGAAAAAGGACCCATCAGCCAACACATTATTAAGGAACACACTTTTATAAGAGATTTTTTTTTTTTTTACATGTATTACAAAGCATGTTGTTTAAGTATCCACAGAGAGATGTTCAACCTCCACCTCAACCAAAATGACGGTGTCAGTAATAAAATACTTTTTTTTTTCTCCCACAAAAGGCAGCCCTTCATGTGTGCTCCCCCGCGCATGAGTGTTGAAAAATGCTGAGGGCATGTGTTGCACCAGACACCATTTTTAGACTACAGTGTGTAACAGAATAAAATAGGGCAAGATTAAGAAAGGTCATTTTTTATAATGTTGCCAAAGTCCATTCTCTACAATGCCTGATTAATAACAGAGCGATAATTATAAACCAAACACCATTGTTGTGCAAAAACAAAAAAACAACAACAACAAAAACAGGTCAGTCACACACACATGCATCCATGAACAAATGACATACTCACAAAGTAAAACAAGCAGAAAGACAGACAAATAAATACAGTAAAACATTCAACCACCAGGTAAAGCCAAGTGCTGTTATCAAGTTGTGTTCAGCCCACAGCACTTCAAAAGTATCTTTAGCTACATACAGGTCATACAGCAGTTGGGTCAAAGACGTGTAAAATGGCATTGTCATTCAGTGTAACGAATACCTTCTGCTGACTGTAACTGTAAAAAACATGACCCTTTTTTTTTAATTTATTGTTACAGGGAATTCATGAAAGCCTCGGCTGTCATCTATTCACTTGAAACAATTTAAAAATCATGTTTTTTTGCAGTTACAGTCGGCGGAAGGTGTCCGTAACACTGAATGACAGACGTATTTGACCCAGTTACAGAAAAAACTTTACCAGCGCAGCCACAACACAGCCCTGATGTTATTGGGCCAGGCTGACAGAACGCTGCTACAGTGACACCTGAAAGGTCCTCCAAGGACCTCCAGAAAAGTTGGGTGGCAAAAGTTCTCGGAGGAATCCAAAACAGTTCTGGGAAAAAACCCAACGCGGAATCGTTGGGAGTTCTTCCACGATGGCAATCGAAGGTTCCTCACAGAAGCTTTGGCTTCCTGGGTTCTCTCTGAGGAACCTTAAAATAAAACCTTTAGGGTTCTCCCAAGAACCAATTTGTCAAATATGGATTCCTCAGAAAACTTTTCGGGGTTTCTTCCACAGCGGTGGAAAACTGGAGATTGTTGAAGGAACTTTTTTTTCTTTTTTCTTTTTTTGCTGTGTATTGTCAAAATGGGGATAAAGTCGTGGAAAGACCATTTAACGACCGTTACAGCACATCCCGTTCACACGTTGCCTCAGGCATTAGCATCCAAATAGCTTACAGCATATCAAGTATCTCACCCTACTTGGCCACCATCCACTCCCCTCATCTCATCTCGTGTTTATCAACAAGAGAGCTTTGGCATTTTTATGACCTTGTAAACTGCACTTTGGAAGAATGGCCCCAACCTTGTAGTAGCCTAGTAGATAGATGGATGACATAAATAGAGACTCTGATTATGTACTTCCATTGTAACTACCCGCTCCTCCTCCTCCTCCTCCTCTTTCCCAACACAATCTCGTTCCCGTATTGTCAGGGGACATAAACCAGGTGCCGGAGTTGGAGGGTGGAAAAAACCCAACACAAACGAGCCGCTCCACTGGTGGAGGGCTTGAGCGCGGCGCGTGGCGGCAGTCAGACTCATCTCTTAATTGGCGTCATGAGGTCACTGGGCTAAAGACGGCAACAGCACCTGGTGTGGCGGCGCTCCACATTCCGTCTTGGCTGTTGTGATTCCAGAACTTTACCACCACACTCCATAGCCCATAGATCTATTCTTCCGAAACAGTTCTGGTGTACATATTTTTCTTTACTTTTGAGAGCAAAAAAACCCAAAACAAACAAATCAGTGCATTCAGTAAGACATGAAAGGAACATAAAATGAGTTTCCCAGATGCTCAACAATTATTATAAGGCAGAAAACATTCAGGCAGCAATACCTTAAACATGGAGGGGGAAAGGGGTTATAATCAGGATGTTACAATAATTTAGGGAAAATTAAACATTTGTGCAGATAAATCTAGTGCTATGCGAGCTAACATTTTCCAATTCCCAATATAGTGGCTGTGTTAACGTATAGATACATGCATACGTCTCATCTCCTATTCAAAACAGGCCCCTCAAAAAATGTAGGCCACAAAATTCCATTCAGTTTGGCAGGGTGTGATGTCTGGAAGAGACACAGAAAACATCAGAGAGCAAGTATGCGCCACAGCGCCACAGTCCAGGTATGTGGCACACATTTCTCACGTCCTCCGCTGCTAATACTGTGTCATTTCCGCATACACATAGCTCCCTCTAGCGAAAAACGTGGGGAACTGCAGCTGCCTTGCCAGGATAGGATTCCAGTCTTACAGTAGCAGGATAAAGAAATGCAAAAGAAAAGAAAACAAAAACAATTACGCCATTAAGATGTTTCCTTAACATTCCAGAAGATCATTATTTTGAGGAGCAAGGCACAATGGCAGCCCCGCCCCCTGCGTGCACACCTTCAAGCCATGATTCCGGCAGCAGACATCTTCTCTTCTCAGCAGAGAATTTTGGTCCGTGTGAGTAAAACTCCCTTTTGAAAAAAAGGGCCAGACAAAAACAAAAAAATAAGACGAGGTAAAAAAATCTTCCTGGGTAGACAGGTGAGGGGTTTGTGCGAGTGAGTCCGCCAGCTTTTTCCCCCTCAGCCCTGTCTGGAGTCCTACTACTGGGTCAAAGACGTCCAAAATGGAATTGTCCTTCAGTGTAACGGATACCTTCTGCTGACCGTAACTGTAAAAAAACATGACTCTTTTTATTTATTTATTTTTCCAGTGAATTCATGAAAGCCTCGGCTGTCATCCATTCACTTGAAACAATTTAAAAATCTTGGTTTTTTTACAGTTACAGTCAGCAGAAGGTATCCGTTACACTGAATGACAATTCCTTTTTGGACGTCTTTGACGCTACGGTACCTTGGGGCCTACTTCAGGACCAGGGTGGCCTCTCCGCCATCTTTCCTCTTCAGGTACAGCCCGTGGCTCAGGTGGTGCTCCCGTCGCAGGTACGCATAGAAGTAATCCGACACCAGCAGAATCTGAGACCAAGGGACACACACACACACACACACACACACAGAAACAAGCGATGAATAACACGCGCACGCGCAAAAAAACGCACACACGCTATCCTGCAGCCTCGGACACCAGCAAAGGTACAAACACACTGATGAATAACCACACGCACACGCACACGCGCACGCGCACACACGTACACACACACACACACACACACACACACACACACACACAGAGACAATCCTGCAGCCTCTACAGTAAAGGCCTCATTGTGTGTGTCCGACCGATACAAAAAGGTTGCAACCCGAGCACAGGACACTACTAAAGCTTTAATCTGCTGCTGCGGCTCTACACAGCTGAAATTGGTGCAAACTTGCTGCGGAAGTGTTTGTGTGCGAAACTCAAATCGACCCGATTAATAATTGATGGCGTTTGTCACACGGCAACCTTTGCGCACCCTGTTAAAACACATGCAAGAAATGCAAAAAACAAAGAAACAAAAGGTGAAAAAAAACAAACACAACTTAATAGTGCAAGTTTTCAAAGTTGTACTGTATTTCGGGATAGTGATTTATTGTGCAAAGTTGAGAGCGTCTCGCCATGGAGTGAGTTTAAAAGGAAGTGTCCTCCTGTTCGTTTCCTATTTTGGGCAACCATACACCTCAGTGTGGCATCATATTTTCCAGAGGAACTTATTGTGTCAGAGTACATTAATTCCTGAGGAACCGCACGGGCACGGCATAAAGGTGCCGTTATGCTTGCTGTGAGCTGTAAATTACGCGCGTCACCATGAGCAACCGATTGCACTGCTTGCTTCAAAAGCAGTTGACCAAGACGCAAAATACTGGCGGTATCCAGGGGGCAGAGAGCACGCAGCATTGGGATGCGGAAATTGGGAACACAGATGGCAAGGAAAACAACATAACAAAAAGAGGGGTTTCCCTGGGCAAGGAAAGAATACTGCTACTACTCCTGTATGTGCATGCTCCTTTTTCAAAGTGCAACAAGGAAGTATGATCACAAATGTTTGAAATGTCGGACAAACTCAATGAGACGCTCTTAAAAGTTGCTGCCATTGTCGTTTTCATATCAAGCACACGCGTGGAACTGCGCAGTCTTTCTTACGATCGCCCCCAGCGAGTTTGAAGATATTGCACCTGACGCACGCATTTGGCTGCCGTGTCCAACGCTCGCGAAATTGACATTAAATATGCATGTTAACGCGTTCATGAACGAATCGTGCACGCACCCGCATATCCTGCAGCAAGCATACCAGCACCTTAATCCTGCCCCCATCACTCATCATGGCAAAGTCTACAACAACTACCTAACTCCACTTCAAGTAAACCGCAAAGACAAAACACAGCACAGCCTACATTTCTCACACCTTTTGTAGATAAGTGACAAGGAAAATGTCAAACGAGTTGACCAGGAATTTAGAGAAGGGATAATTTGATTCACAAAGGACACAAGCAGAATTCTGCCTGGCGGGGGGGCGCTGTGGCGCAGCGCGCTAAGCCCCCCACATTTGGGCTTGCATGCCCACGGGGATAAAATAACCTTATGTCTACAATACCATACATGACACCTGAAGGCAGTCTATTCGCACATTTGAGACTCAGTGTAGATCTTCCCTGCCGTGGCCAACCGGTAGGGCACTCGCCTGCAATGCGGCTGACCCGGGTTCGATTCCCGGCCCGAGTCCTTTGCCAACACCTCCCCCATCTCTCTCCCAATTCGCTTCCTGTCCAACTCTCACACCGTCCTATCAAATAAAGTCGATGTGGGGGGCCTTGTCATGGTACAGTTTGGGAACCCCTGTGTTCATTAGTCCAAAAAAACCTAAGAAAAAAAAAACCATACACGTCGTTGCACACACACACACGCACGCACACGCACGCACGCACGCGCACGCACGCGCACGCACGCGCACGCACGCACACACACGCACACACACGCACACACACGCACACACACGCACACACACACACACACACACACACACACACACACACACAGGAATTGCTAAGCAACATGGATGTTTTGAAACAGTTGTTCACGCAACTGTAATCATCATAATTATTTGACTTGTGAATACTGGGGTGCATTTCTCAAAACCATAGTTGCTAATTTCATTAGCAACTTTGTTGTTTTCAATGCAATTTCCCATTGGCAACTACCGAAGTTGCTAACTGCTAACAACTACGCTTTCAAGAAAATGCAACGGGAAATTGCATTGCAACCAACAAAGTGGCTAACATAGTTAGCAACTTCGCTTTCGAGAAATGCACCCCTGATGTCCATACAGCAGCATACGGTACCTGTGCCACGTTGAAGAGCAGCGTAATGGCGTAGTAGAAGTTTGAGTTGGCGCTGCCGGCGTAGATCCAGAGGTGCCAGAGCACGGGGAAGAGGGCGGAGCACGCCAGCAGCACGCAGCACACCAGGAAGATGTTACGCAGGACTGAGGAGGAGACGGACATGAAGATGGAGATTAGGGCTCGACCGATACAGGTTTTTTAATGGACGATGCGATACAGATTTTTTTTTTCATCACCCTTGGCCGATATCCGATTTCTGATACCCGATATTTTTTGGGGGCGATATGGGTTAAAAAAAATGACAAATATTCAAGGTCTCAAGTTAAAAATAAACATGATCAAATTGTAAATGCATGGCCATAGAAAATTAGAAATCAATAGAATTTGGTTCAAATTGGGCAGGAATTTGTGCTTCCAGGCGGGTTTTGAACATATTTTTGGTCTCATCTGGCAACCCTGGACACAGCATGCTTCGTGGCATTACTCTGACTCTTATTCTTTTTTTAACAGCTCAACAGCTTCGGGGTTAACGGAGCGTAACTCCTTTACATAACAAACATTACTTACAGGGTTTTTTACAGAATCGGCTTGGGAACTGAACAACAAGGTCAGATGGACACCAAGTCACCCTCATGATCACAATGCTACAAATCCTTAACATGGAAAACATGTTAATATGGGCTCAATGACACATGTGGAGCAAACGCCAACACAAAACACATGCAAATCCTATGGGGCCTATACTACAAAAGCTGGTTCAGGAGTAAACCTGGTTAAGTTAGGAGGTAAATCACCTAATAGAAGAGCCTTGAGTCCTCATTTTATACTAAAGGGCACCTATGGACTATCCATTTAATGATTAGCATGTTTACCACTCCCTGTAGGTTAAAGGTACACTGTGCAGGAAATGGTCAAAAAAGGTACTGCAACTATGCTGCTCATTGAAACTGGGCTGCCTATTGCCAAATTTGATCTTTACATGAAAGTTTACTAAGTAATACATTTTCTAGTATGGTCCAAGTGGAGTCATTTTTGCAAGTAGTAAGATCAGACCATCTCCCACCATCCACGTAGACGCATTACTCTTGGCTTTTGCCAGACTGATTGAATGAGTCAACAGTCGGCTTTTCGCCCAGGCTAGCTTGTGTCCAGAGGGCCATACATTACTTACATGTGTAGAGGTGGTTCCACATGGGCAGGAAGGCCATGTAGAGGGCGATGTCCCCCACCGTGGGGTAGGACTTGAAGATGGAGATGATGGCGATTTGCATGAACATCAGAAACACCGGGTGATTCCTGGGAGCGGATGGAAACACACACAACACAACACACAACACACAGTTTACTTCTTTATTTGTGCCCACAATTAAAAATTGAGTTTCCATAGACACAAATGTATCAGTTGCAAAGATACTCAGGCTCGAACTAGATAATGTAAATGTAAGACCAAACTCATTTTGTGAACACCGAGTGATTCCTGGGAGGGGATGGAAACACACACACACAACACACAAGCACACACAACACACAAGCACACACAACACACACACACAACAACAACAACAACCACACACAAAAATGTAAGACCAAACTAATTTTGTAACAAATGTGAACTGCAAAACCCACTGTAAACACTGTAAAACGTCACTGTGAAAGATATAATCCAATCTCCTAGCATGTGCCTAACTCATGGCATGTGCCTAACTCCTAGCATGTGCCGAACTCCTAGCATGTGCCGAACTCCTAGCATGTGCCGAACTCCTAGCATGTGCACTCTCTACTCTGCAGTCTCCACTCATCCAGCCACAGTATTGCCCCAGTTTGGAGGATAGACAGAGCATGGATCGATCATCAGAGCTCTCATGTTCAAGGCTGACATCCTAATGATTAACTAATGAACTGGCTGCCTGTGTTTAAATCGACCCAACCTACTGTAGATGGGGTCGGTCAGGACAAGCTAAAAATTGGGAAAATTGTGTCAGAGTTCAGCTACACTAACTAGGCAGTGGGAGAGCCCAAAGGTTCGGAACAGCAACGTGAGCCATGTGACCTTGGGGTCATTCCATGTCAATTCACATGATTCCCAAGAATCTCCCCAAGTGACCCTCTCCGATTTACCCGATATCTCACATACAGGTACCTTTTGATGTCAATTGAAAGAATACCAAGTATTAGCACCCTACGTCCAACGGTTGCGGAGATGAAGCCCTCAGAAGTTGGGGTGCCATGCCCACTTTTCCAGCTTTAAGGCTTAATATAGCCAAAAATAAATCAAGGCATGCTATTTGTAAATACATCATCTGGTAGACAGGGTCATATTGAGGGGCCATGGTGATTTTTAGGTCTGTATCTTCCTTCAAACTAAAAGAGGTGTCAAAATCTGCTTGCAAATTTTGTATGCAATTCACAGGCTTGAAAGGTGGGCATGGCACCCCAACTTTGGAGGGCTTCATCTCCGCAACCGTTAGACGTACAGTGCTAATACTTGGTATTCTTTCAATTTACATCAAAAGGTACCTATGAAATATGTGAGATATCGGGTAAATCGGAGAGGGTCATGTGAGGAAGGCGTGTGAATTGACATGGAATGACCTCTTGGCTTTTAGCCCTTTTCACCAGTATTTCAATGTGTAATATCAGCCTTACAGGATGCGGCAGAGAAAGGGCTTTGTTTGCTCAATGTCGCTTTTTTAAAGCAATACTGTGCCATTTTTGGAAATAAGCTCATAATATTACACCTCCCCTTGAGAGTTTTACATTTCTCTTGTACTTTCAATCGGTGTCTAAGTATGGCAGTGCAAATTGTACCTCCAAGCTGGCAAATAACATTGAACCCTATGAGACGGCTAGCTGGTCTCATAGGATTCAATGTTATTTGTTAGCTTGGAGGTAAAAAGGGAGGTAAAGCTCAATCATTTAACTCAAGGAGAGGTGTGCAATGAGCTTATTTCCAAAAATGGCACAGTATCGCTTTAAAAATCAAACAATCCTTGCACTGGCCCTGCCGTGGCCAAACGGTTGGGCACTCGTCTACCATGCGGCTGACCCGGGTTTGATTCCCGACCCGGGTTCGACTCCGGGCCTGGGTCCTTTGCAGGCCCTTCCCCGTCTCTCTCTCCCCACTCGCTTCCTGTCACCACCTTCACTGTCCTATCATAAATGAAAAAAAAAACAATCCTTGCACTGCTCCAGGAAAGAACCTGAAGTCATGCGCAACAAAAATATGGCCTAGGCTGATTCTAAATAAATAAAAAACACAACATGTCCCCTGGCAAAGCACTCACTTCAGTTTGATGGACAGAGGAACGGAGTAGAAGAAGACGTTGATCTGGAACACGCAGATGAAGAAAAGCCGAAAGTGCTCAAACATCTCAGCGAAGAAGTACCAGAAGAGGCCAATGTTTGGAGTGAGGTCTGGCACAGACAGACTGGAAAACAAGAGGAAGAGCACATGAGTACATATACAGGGCAGTCATGGGTGAGCGGTTAGGGCGTCAGACTTGCATCCCAGAGGTTGCCGGTTCGACTCCCGACCCGCCAGGTTGGTGGGGGGAGTAATCAACCAATGCTCTCCCCCATCCTCCTCCATGACTGAGGTACCCTGAGCATGGTACCGTCCCACCGCACTGCTCCCCATGGGGCGCCACTGAGGGCTGCCCCCTTGCACGGGTGAGGCATAAATGCAATTTCGTTGTGTGCAGTGTGCACTTGTGTGCTGTGGAGTGCTGTGTCACAATGACAATGGCTTTTACTTTTTTCACTTTCACAGTGGCCACACTAAAGGGCAGATTATGGTTCAGCAACGGCGCCCGTTGGTTCTGGTCGCTAACCACTGTTTATGTTTTAGATCTGCGCACAAGGTCTCATGTCGTTAGCCACATTTGTCTACATAGCTACAAGACTACAGCACAGTAGTCAGACTGCAGGCATTGTGCCGCGAGTGCTAAACTGATGCATTGTTTGTTTGTTTCTTACAAGTTTAGTCATTGTAGCTTCATTTATTTACACACACTAGAAAGAAAGCGATTATATTTCACAGAATATTGACAGTTTGGCTCTTGTAAACTACCAGAAAACTGTGCCGCCACGAGAACAAGGAAGTAGCGAGACAACCAATCACAGCGCCTTTTCTCTGCGACCTTCGCAACCGTTTGACGTGTAGTCAGGATTTTCTTGAGGCGCGCGACGACGGTTGCAGAGCCTCTGCGCGGGGCCGTGGTCGCGCACAGATGGTTGCAGAGGCTTTGCAACCGTCAGCGCCAATAAGTATAAATTGGCCTTAAGGGGGAAAAGTGCTACAACATGGTTAGTCTATGGGGAATTTTCTTGTTGTCGGGCTCAGTGTTTTTGAGTTGGAATGATGTCTCGATTTTTTGCTTTTGTTTTTCATGTTTAATTATTTCTGGTGGTATTTTATTTGTGGGTTTTAACATACTTACACTGACTGTACATACCTGAAACTAAATCTATGTGTTATGTAGTAAATTAATCTGAGCTTGTATGGACACTCACTCCCAGAGTGACAAAGTCGATTTTCAGTGTTCAAAAGGTCTCCCAACCAACAAGGGAAATAGGAACAACTACATGCAAGAGCATTGCACCATGCATTGCAATAACATGGGGACACACTAGGTATGCACTTTAAGTGTGTACTTCAATGATAACACTGTCTGTCTGTACAGTATTTGTTTGTTTCTTTCTTTTTTTGCCGTGTATGTCCAAGACGAATCTCCCTCGGGACGAATAAAACGAATCTTGAATGTTGAAAACAGCGTTGAGAAACACTTACATCAGGGGTTCCCAAGCTTTTTCAACTTGGGGCCCACTCGAAATTGTCAAAAATGTTCGGGGCCCACCTCTGACCCAATTAAAAATAAAACTCAAATAAATCAACAACAACACCACACACCAATATATGATTATTATTTTTGGAAAATGATTTCAAGGCCCACTTGGAATACCTTCAGGGCCCACCAGTGGGCCCTGGCCCATAGGTTGGGAATCACTGACTTACATGAAGCCATAGACGGAGGGGATGAAGTCCCAGGAGCTGAGCAGGAAGAAGGAGAGGCAGACGATGACCGACAGGCTCCCGAAGTACATGAAGGCGTACTGACCCGTGTAGAGCCAGAAGCTGGTCCTGCGCAGGTTCACTGGGATGTACAACCGCTGCAGACCAGAACAGAGAAATGGAGAGAGAGCAGTTAGGTTTTTCTTTTGCCTTAAGACATGTAAAAGTTTTTTTTATCTTTTACCTGACATGTTTCGACGGTCTTACTTCCGTCTTAATCAGAGGGTCGCTGTGATGTTGATGAGTGACGTGCTTTAAAAACAGCTGAGTTAAAGCATGTAACTCATCAACATCACAGTGACCCTCTGATGAAGACGGAAGTGTTAAAGTTAAACAGTTAGACATAATGAAATTAATACATAGGAGAGCAGTGTTACATTTTAATTACATTTCAATTACTAGGGCTGTAACAATATCGTATTAAATCAAGAAATCGCAATACTTAGACACGATACTGTACCGCAGTGCAAGAACTGCCTTTTTCCTCAATTAATAAATCCCTGAAACGATTTTTGCTAAGTTCAATGTCACTACTGGGAGTTTCTTTAAAGCAAAAACATGCAATATCAAGCCTTAACTCTGCACTGTAACTCCCTGAGAAACAAAAATGCCCCAGCCAAGTTGTGCACTCGTGTGCCTGGCTGTGAAGAAGTTGGTGGAAGATGAAGAGTGGTTTAGTAATGGCCCGTGTACATCAGGCGCTACCTACGCGACCCAGGTAGCGGTTTCGCCATGAATTTGCTTTATTCGCTCTGGACGCTGCACTGACATGTTTGATTCAGCTAATCACATAACGGCTCTGTCTTGACAGCCTGGAACATTCCTCGATATGAACGTTCCAATTGGTTTTCGCCGAACCGCGTCATAGCGTATTCACTTAAGATTAGCTTGAGTTTAATCGTCGCTCAAGAAGCTTCGCTCCTGGCGAATTCGCTCTGGTAGCTTTATTCGCCTTCCCTCCATAGACAAACAAGTACTTCCGCCGCGCTGATCGCTTAGTTTGCCTTCGATGTACGCGCGGCTTAAGACTGCAAGTACCAGTGTAGCCAGATGGAAAATGCTGAACTATCGGACCTAAAAATTATCATTTTCGTGGGGAAATTAAGCATAAGAACCAAATAGTTGTTTCAAGGCAACTAAATGAACTGAATGAAAACTCTGAAATGATCGTACATCATGTTTTTTTGATCGTACAGAGGACAAAAATGGACAAAATTATCATACAAATACAATAATTATTGTACATATGGCAACACTGGTTGTAAGCACTGACATACCTGCAGTAGGAAGAGCAGCGCCGGGGCAAACAAGGTGAGAGGGTAGATGGACTGGTATGTGGCCAGGGCCAAAAATATGGCACTCAACAAGGCACTTCCTGCAACGACAAAGAGGAAAGCCACACTTTAGACCTGCTGACTTAGACTTGGACTTCTTTATTGTCCATTAAACTTACATAAAATTGAAAATTTGCTTTGGTGGTGGCATAAGGACGCACAAGGACACACAAGACAAACACACATCACAGCCAACACAATAAAGAATATATATATATGTGTGTGTGTGTGTGTGTGTGTGTGTGTGTGTGTGTGTGTGTGTGTGTGTGTGTAGATAAAAGATAGATAGATAAATCCTGTGGAATAAAAATAAATCAATTACTCAATTAAAATTAAGAGACTATTCAATTTTACCATATTACTTACTGCTAGAGCAGCGAACAGAGCTTCCTATGCTGTATTACAAAGCACTGTGTCACTGTATAACATTTTAAAATGAACAAAGTACTACTGCTAAAATACTATTGAGGAGCACATAGAGCTTATCTACTCTCTGTTATTATAACCAGTTCTTTGTTAAGAATAGCCACAGCTAAGAGGGAGCTATGGGCGTCTTTCTCGCAAGAGCTGGAAATCTTGAACTTCATATGGCCTAAACACTTGGGGTTTTCTTTTGCCTTAAGACATGCAAACGTTTTTTATCCTTTACCTGACATTTCAACGGTGTTACTTCCATCTTCATCAGAGGGTCACTGTGATGTTGATGAGAGACGTGCTTTAAAAACATATACAATACAATAATGACAGGTTGGTCACACCTCCTGCTGTTAGAGTTGTCCTCTTAGGATGGTGGTCCAGGTGTGTGAGAGCATGTATGCCCCCTCATCCCTGTTCATGGTACTTGGGCTACGCTTTCTGATCTCCATAGACTCCTTAATCCAGCGATGGTATCTGTTGTTCTCTTGCATCATCAGCTGTTTTTAAAGCACGTCACTCATCAACATCACAGTGAACCTCTGATGAAGACGGAAGTAACACCGTCGAAACATGTCAGGTAAAGGATAAAAAAAACTTTTGCACTTTTGCTCACAAGAGAAATGAAACTTCACTTGTTTATTGACATTTTAAATAACGACTCCATAGGCGTCGCCATTATCATCAGACTTCGATTTGTTGAGGTGGGAGTAGTGCGCGAGTCCCCCCGACTTCGCTAGTTGGAGCTTCCACTTCAACTGGCGTTCCAGAGCATTTTTCGCATTTTTCGACCTCCTACTAGTTTGGACCGTGTCTGGAATGGGCCAATAGTGCAGTCCCTTACCTTTTACGGTACAAAGTATGAAGAGTGCGATGATGGCGTTGTTGAGCCCACACGTCGACTTTGCCACACATGAGAGGATGGTGAAGGGGCTCCATAGATAGCTGAGGAGATGAGGAGCAGTTTAATACACATGCCTTCAACTTTGACTTTTTTTTTGCACACCTCAGCTGGCAGGTGCGTCGGAGATGGCACCATGGGTCACTCAGCAACAACTTAAAGAGACTCCCGCACACTGACCATTTCGCTGTTCTTTCTTTAATAAACAACGTTTCGGTACTAGACCTTCATTGCCTGATGAAGGTCTAGTACCGAAACGTTGTTTATTAAATACACATTACCAGAAGCAAACACAATGCCGAGTCATGGGATGATCTGTTCATGAAACTTCATACAGTGGTGCTCATATGTTTACAAACCCCAGCAGAATATACGCTTTCTCTGCGATTTCTCACAAAATATGAAGGATTACGGTCCCAACTACCACAAACAATTTAGAGCGGTCCCTGATGTTAAACAGGGCCATATTCAGCATCAGAAACTAGGGGATGTAAACTTTTGAACAGGGTCATTTGGGTAGTTTGGGTTGTGATCATGCTTTTGAAAGAGTAAACACAGAAGATTGCTAATAAATATCTTGAGCCAGTCACTAGCAATGAGTGAAAAAAAGGTTTTGTGTAATCCTTCATATTTTGTGAGAAATCGCCAAGAAAGCGTATATTCAGCTGGGGTATGTAAACATATGAGCACCACTGTAGATTATTGTTTGCTAGTGTATATAAACTCTTACTTGGTCAAACTGCCTCATATGACCTGACGGATAATGGCTAAATGGTTACCACTGGATCAACAGTGCTCCCCCCCCATACAAAACAAAACAAGAATGGATATTGAAAGCACAGCTTAAATGTTTATAATACCCCTTTTGGAGATACAACAAACTACTACAACAGACAACTTGCTTCAGTACAGAATTCTAACCTCAGACTGAAACATTAACGATGATGAGCTGCTGCTAATACATAATACTGTACACATCTTCAAGCCAAAGAAAAGGATGTTCTTTCTCCAGCCCTTTCTTAACCTCTATTTATTACCAGGCTTGTATTCAGATACATGACTCATAAACCAACTTGCAAAAGTGACATTGACACATGGCTGGCTGACTTTTTACTCCATGGAAAAATGTATTTTAGGTATAGAATGACTACAGAACGTCATCACCGGTCACATTAAAGTAGAGCAATGTGGGGGGAAAAAATCTGTTCGGTGGCGTCATATCCTATTTCACAAAATCAGGTCATACACACTGGCAATATTATAACTTATCTGATCACCTTCTATTTTGATAAAGCAGCTGAGACGATGGAGCACGTGAGCTACTGAAATACGTGAGGCTCAAAGCACAAACAAAACCACTGCATGGAATGTTTACAGACATCTTATGACGTCACTTTAAAGCATGCACGCCACAAACCATAACATGAAGAGCATAAAACTGGCGTTATTACTCCTTTTATAAACACAACAGGGTGCAGGTGGACATTCCACTCCCATGGTCACAGTGTGCGCATTCCTTACATTACTTTCTCACACCCTCATCCAGAGACAGATTAAAAGTCATTAGCCTATTTATATGCCTATTTATATGCAGAAACAGCCTGGACTCTGGGTTAGAGTCTGGAGTCTGGAGCAATGTGGGTTAGATGACTGTCTAAAAGCCACTTCAGGCATGGATACGAATAGGGATGCACCGATACCGATACCAGTATCGGTATCGGCACCCGATACTGCTCGTACTCGTACTCGTCAAGCACTTGCCGATACCAGGAACGATACTGCTATTACACAAAACAATGCAAATTCTTTTCACGTTCTGTGGACTTGAAAGCAGCATGGAAAAAAGTGCCACCTCATACATTTACTAGCATTTAAATCTACATGGAAATGAACAATAAAAATATCACAAGTGGAAAAAAAAACAAGGCCATGCATTTGTTTTCATTGCATTTTGGTGGTAAAAGGTATCGGTATCGGTACTCGATATCGGCAAGTACACACATTAATGTACTCGTACTTGTATTGGTTTTCAAAAAAGTGGTATCGGTGCATCCCTAGATACCAATGTGGGACAGCATTGGTTTATTCACTCCCCCCAGCCAATGTTTACCAGTACTGCATGTACTCAAACCTGCCACCACGTCGACCACAATACCAGGGCTCAGATGCATTTCCTGTCTAAGGCTGACCACTAATAACCTTTTTCTCACGCAGATGGTTGTGAGCTCACGAAAATGCACGAGGGTCTGCGTGAGAAGCAGGTTAGACCACTAAGCAGTTGGGGGGAAAAAAACAAAGTTGGCAATCTGCGCCTTACGAAAGGTGTTTCACTTGATCACCCAGCCAAACATGCCCTTTCAGACGGCATAATCTACAGAAAGAGGTGCTACTTACAACATGGCCACTTTGAGAGGGATGTAGTACATCTCCTTTGGCGTGCGCATGAGCTCCAGGCAGTCATGTGGGTACTGATCGGCCTCCAGTGCATACTTCTGCTTCCTGAACTGCGAGTGGCATAAATAAATAGACAATAACATAATTGTGTCATTATTAGAAACCAGTAGTTTCAGTACAGAATTCACCCAGAGTACCAGTGAATTGAAAAGATGTATGGAGAATCGGGATGATGATGAAGCAACGATGGAAGGCTCGTCTGAGGACGACCTAGAGAATATTAATAATGATACAAAGTATTTCTGTTGCTGAAACAGATGAAAGTCTGCACATCCAACAAGCCTCTGACAGGGGAGCGGGAACACAATGAGAAGGAAGAAAGGAGTCGCACACTGGAGCTGAATGCAGAATCAAAAACTGTATTAAACAAAGCCGAAAAAAGTAAATAAAACCGACAGACAGGGGACAAACGTTTCGGGTCAAGCCCATCATCAGTGTTCCCAGTTTGAACAAACCTTCTTTTCGCCTGCTACGTGTCCCTAGCGCGAGGAAGGTCTGTCAACTGAAAGCCCGGCTATTAAATGTACACAAATATTTAAGTATGGCGACCATTTTCTCTCTTGTCTCTGATGTTTTGGGTCAATGAGAAATGTCAAAAGTGTCAATTGACCCAGAACACCATGTAAAAACAAAACAAGAGGAAGAAAAATATCCTGGTTTAAGCGGACTTTCATCTTTTATTTGACAAAGTATTTCTGTAACAAAAGGACTTCAATTGAGCAGTTTAGGTCTGTAAACTTACCACATTCTTATTGTAGTGTTGTACTGCCAAATACAGTGCCACTGCGGTGATGCAGTCTGCAATCTGCAATATAGAGGCAAATACTTTATCTTACATATTACAGAATCCGTACAAAGGTACAATACATGAAAACAACAAAAGGGTCAAAGACGTGCAAAATGGCATTGTCATTCCGTGTAACGGATGCCTTCTGCTGACTGTGACTGTAAAAAACATGACTCTTTTTATTTATTTATTGTTACAGGGAATTCATTGCTGTCATCCATGCACTTGAAACAATTTAAAAATCATGGGTTTTTTGATCCAAAAGTAGTGTAGACAACTTACTATGTATACGATCTCTGCATAGTCAACCATGAAGTGGAAGAAGTATATGATGAGAGGAGTCTCGTGGAAGACATCTCCTGAATAGGGCGACACGCCCAGGTCCAGTAGAGCCAGACCTTCCACAACTGGAAAACACACCCATACACAATTATTTACAGGTCTCAGTCTCAACAGAAGACAGTAGGCTACTACACCCAAGTGGCACACACAAACATTTGTACTGAAAATGATTTCACGAGACATTGCAGGAAGATTTAAAAAAAAAAAAAAAAAAAAAACTGCTACAAATGTAGCGGAACGATGAGACAAAGACAGAGCTGATGTTCCACTGTAATGAGGACTTTGCACTACAGGTCTAAACACCTCATTATGGCTTCTGATAAACATTAACAAACAACAATAGCGTCAGAAAAAAATACAGATTTCGGCATTTTACAACAGCAAATCGCAACCTTAACGCGTAGTAACACCACAGATATTTCAAGGAAGACTGTGCACCTTGCAAATATCTGCGTTCCACGACTAGGATAACTGAATTCACTCTAAAAACACCTACTGATCTAAATATCCAACTGTAGGGAAAGAAAATACGAAAGACCGGAACAAACCTGTCCTATTTGCCATTATAAAACAAACATGCCAATTAGGTGTTCAGTGTAGAGAGAAGCTTTTCCTGAAACTAGCTAACCATTGACGTCTAGGGATGACAGCTCAGGAGGAGCTTCTCGATGGTTGTTAGCTGAATTATGAAATATACAGGCTATTTCCACAAAGAAATCGACCACAAACCTCGCTTCCACGCATTTAACGGCGACACCACTTCAACCCTCTCCGAAATTACTTCAGCTAAACTCGATCTAAACAAAGCAGCTCTGATTGTTACAGCAACAATCAGCACTAGTGTTAAGGGAGCCGCCATCTTCGCCGACAGACTCCACCTGCGGATGTGACGCATCATGGGAAATTGATTCTTTTTTCTTTTTTAAAGAACTGCCCTGTGTGACCTACTCAGAGTCTCTGAATCAGAGAGTGCTGAATATCGTTTCTATATAGATTCTATTGTTAAAGAAATGCCCTAACTAGGCTTACTATACTGCCCTACAATTTCAGAACGCAGTATAATTCAAAATGCCAAACTGAGAAAAAAGGCTTTAAAGTTTCCTTTCTGTCCACGCGACTGTGTTGGAGGTAAAGTGGTGATGACACTTCCATACAATACTTTTTTATGGTGAAAATTTATGCACACAAGAAAAAAGCAAAAAAAACAACATTCTCATTACTTTTTAGCTGAAAAATCATTATACTGCGCTCTGTTGTGGTATTACTGTCTACACCACAGACAGTCAGTGGTCTACACCAAAACCACGGTGTCAATGGAGAAGTGCAGTATAATTCGCATTATACTGCGTTCTTGGCTAGTAAGACGTAACCTCCTAAAACCAAAAAGCGCAGTATAATCAGTTTTTTGCGTTTTTTTCCGAAACGGGACCAAGTTGGGCCAAAAAAATTTAACACAAGAAAAAGAAGGTAGGCCTATTTTAAAGCCAATTTCCGGTCTAAACCCATTTTCGACCATTTTCAAGATACTGCGTTCTGATATTGTAGGGCAGTATAGGCTACTGTAAAATGTTAATTCAACAGGCTTTGCTCTGCATGACATGGGGGTGCTTGGGTAAAATGTACCGGTAAGTGTCATTCGGCCTATCTAGGCCTATTATCAAGATGTTTTGGGTAGTCAGACCATTCTTTCCCCTCCTTACTTTTGCTTGTGTCTAGGTGTATATATATATATATATATATATATATATATATATATATATATATATATATATATATATATATATATATATGCGAGATTAGCCTACTTGTTTGTGTCACTAAATAACTATCACCTCTTTCACATAGGCTAGGATAAGACACTTTGTGCTAGACAGAGATTAGATACATATTGAAACTGTAGGCCCCTAGGCCTATCAGAATGGAAGGCATCATGGCAGGATCCAGGCAAGATGCCAATGGTTTTATTTTGAGTTTAGTTGAAGTGTAAAACATCATTTGAAATCTGTGGACCTAACTATTAATGAAACTCAGTCTTCAATTAGGCCTGGGTGAACAGTGGGCAGGAGTTCCAAAGAGCTAAGTTAGTGTGTTGTTATTGTTAATAGGCCCTAACCCATAATCACAAACTTGAAGAGCCCATTCTCTCAAGGTTCGTGGTGGAACTACTATAGGCCTATACATTTATTAATAGCGTGATACTGTTACGATAAAACCCTGTTTTTGTTTGTTTGCTTTTTTTAAATGTGTTTTTAGGGGCTTTTGTGCCTTTATTTGATAGGACAGTCTGAGATGGTGACAGGAAGCGAGTGGGACGGAGAGACGGGGTGGGATCGGGAAATGACCCCGGCCGGACTCGAACCGGGGTCCCCGTGGGCTTGCAAGCTCAAATGTGGGGGGCTTAGCGCGCTGCGCCACAGCACCCCCAAAACCCTGTTTTTTTGTGGTTGGGCAACACCTCTATTAGCCTGAATCTGTGAGCAGTGTTGCTGGCACTTCTTGATGGGGACAGTGTTAGTTCTACAGGCCTATGTTGTATGAGTATGTATGAATGAAATAGGATGGAAAGCCTTTATTGTCTTCATGTGAAGTAGCATGATATTACACAATGTGTGACTGTGCATGTATTCAGGGGTGTAGTGGGCGCGGTACGTGGGGGTAGGCAGTCCACCCATTTCTCCTGAAGTGAGATTAAAAAAAAAAAAAAAAACCATCTTCCACCCATGTTTTAATACCAAAAGGAATGATCACATAGCAGTATTGCAGGTGATTGACCAAACAGATGAAAACGGAGAGGCAATGATGGTAGATTAAGGACAGTGGGGGGGGGGGGGGGGGGGGGGGGGGGGGGAGGGGGGGGGGGGGGGGGGGGGGGTTGACATGATAAGCTGCCTAATTATTTGATGACGTTAAAAATCATTTACGCCCCTAGCCACACTTTAAAAATGCCCACTACACCACTGCCTGTATTTTCATTTAGACCTATGTATCCGTGTCATGTGTGCTTGTCCTTGTGTAGCCTTCTTATCTTCTTATGTGTAGGCTATCTGGTGCGGGTCAGTGGAAAAGCTACAGCAATACAGAAGAGGGCATGGCGATGAAGACTTCAGGACGGATGTCCGGGACGAGCGCACAATCACTTTTGATTAGATATGAAAGCTGTGTTGGTATAAAAAACCTGTTTCGTGTAGAAGAAGAGTTGATCTCTGGTCATCCAAATGAACAGCCGTCTTCAAGTCAAGTCAAGTCAGCTTTTATTGTCAGTTTCCTCATATGCACAGGTCATACAAGGAATACAAAGTGATTGAACCCAGAGCTCGGTAAAATGCTTCCTCTACTTTAAGGTACTTCTGTGTTTAGCAAATAAATGGATTGGAGATAAGACATAGATAGCTCTCCGACTCTTCTTCAAAAAGAACACGCAGGATTTTCAGCCAGTGAGTGCATAAACGTCTGGCAAAGGTAGAAGGACAGAAAATCCAACACTTCTCATGTAGGCAATTGAATGGTACCTCTGTTTCCACATGAAGAGTTCAAATGCAAAACCCCCTAAGTGCCTTTTCAGAAAATAATCCTAATTCATTTTTATTGAATACAAAGCTATCAGAATTGCATTGTTTTTTAATTTTATTTATGTAATATAACTATTTATATGTATTATCAAGTAGGCTACATGAATGTAAACCAAACCAACCACGGGGGTCTCTAAAAATTTAGAAGTGCAGGTCTTCAGAAATGGAGTTAGGGTTTTTTGCATCTGAACTCTTCACATGTAGGCCTATTGAATCTCTGCTTGAAGGAGAACTTCTGCCAATTTCAATATGCTGTTGTATTGCTCACGCTACCCTTGACTTGTCAATGACGCTGCTTTTTTCGACTCAGCCCTTTCCGAGATCTGAGCAATTATAATGGGGGCAGACTTTGTTTACATTAAAAACCTTCTTAACATAGGCCTACTCTGAATCCCAAAAGGTAGCGCTGTTTGTTAGTTGTCTGATGATGTTGTTGCATAACCTTTTGGATGTTATTGGGAATAAATCAAGATGTTTTTTGAAATGTAAACATAGGCTACTCTGCCTCCATTACAATGACCAGGATCTCGGAAAAGGCTGAAGAAAAAAAATCTCAGGTAGGCCTACTGACAAGTCCAGGGTATGTGAGCATTACAACTGCATGTCGAAATTGACAGGAGTTATCCTTTAACCCCTTTGCACAGAGCCTATGTTATAACCTTACTGTCACCAGAGCCTATGTTATAACCTTACTGTCACCAGAGGCTATGTTATAACCTTACTGTCACCAGAGCCTGTTATAACCTTACTGTCACCAGAGCCTATGTTATAACCTTACTGTCACCAGAGCCTATGTTATAACCTTACTGTCACCAGAGCCTATGTTATAACCTTACTGTCACCAGAGCCTATGTTATAACCTTACTGTCACCAGAGCCTATGTTATAACCTTACTGTCACCAGAGCCTATGTTATAACCTTACTGTCACCAGAGGCTATGTTATAATAACCTTACTGTCACCAGAGCCTATGTTATAACCTTACTGTCACCAGAGCCTATGTTATAACCTTACTGTCACCAGAGGCTATGTTATAACCTTACTGTCACCAGAGGCTATGTTATAACCTTACTGTCACCAGAGGCTATGTTATAACCTTACTGTCACCAGAGCCTATGTTATAACCTTACTGTCACCAGAGCCTATGTTATAACCTTACTGTCACCAGAGCCTATGTTATAACCTTACTGTCACCAGAGCCTATGTTATAATAACCTTACTGTCACCAGAGCCTATGTTATAACCTTACTGTCACCAGAGGCTATGTTATAACCTTACTGTCACCAGAGCCTATGTTATAACCTTACTGTCACCAGAGCCTATGTTATAACCTTACTGTCACCAGAGCCTATGTTATAACCTTACTGTCACCAGAGGCTATGTTATAATAACCTTACTGTCACCAGAGCCTATGTTATAACCTTACTGTCACCAGAGGCTATGTTATAACCTTACTGTCACCAGAGCCTATGTTATAACCTTACTGTCACCAGAGCCTATGTTATAACCTTACTGTCACCAGAGGCTATGTTATAACCTTACTGTCACCAGAGGCTATGTTATAACCTTACTGTCACCAGAGGCTATGTTATAACCTTACTGTCACCAGAGCCTATGTTATAACCTTACTGTCACCAGAGCCTATGTTATAACCTTACTGTCACCAGAGCCTATGTTATAACCTTACTGTCACCAGAGGCTATGTTATAATAACCTTACTGTCACCAGAGCCTATGTTATAACCTTACTGTCACCAGAGGCTATGTTATAACCTTACTGTCACCAGAGCCTATGTTATAACCTTACTGTCACCAGAGGCTATGTTATAACCTTACTGTCACCACAATTGTAATGGCTATGTCTTAATCTGTTGCTCTCTGTACTGTCAAAACAATGTTGTTATGATGTAGGTGAATAATAATAATAATAATAATAATAATACTTTTATTTTATATAGCGCCTTTCAAATCACCCAAGGTCACTTAACAAGTATCGTGTAGCAATGTGTGTGTGTGTGTGTGTGTGTGTGTGTGTGTGTGTGTGTGTGTGTGTGTGTGTGTGTGTGTGTGTGTGTGTGTGTGTGTGTGTGTGTGTGTGTGTGTGTGTGTGTGTGTGTGTGTGTGTGCGCGCGCGCATAGGTGAATGTCCTTGTTGTGGAACTAGTAGCCATAAGCCTCCAGGAAAAGATGTGTTTTAAGGTGTTGTTTTGAAAGAAAAATGTCTGCATACTTAAATCCCCTTTGTGTTCTTTTTAATGACAGGCCAAGCTTCCGGTCTAGTGACCTTCCTCAGGGCTCAGTTCAAGGTTTAAGGTGTTGTTTAAACATGGCCAGTGAAGGGGCGTTCTTGGTCTGGTAGATTGTTCCAAAGAATAGGAGCAGGCTGGAAGGCACTGTCACTGGTGGCCATGAGCCTGGTACGAGGGACGACCAGCTGGCCCTTGGAAGAGGACCGCAGGGATCTTGAGGGGTCATAGGGCAGGAGGAGGAGGTCTGTGAGGTAGTGGGGTGCCAGACCATGGAGGGACTTGAAAGCTTGGAGGAGGACTTTATATACTGCCCTACAATATCAGAACGCAGTATCTTGAAAATGGTCGAAAATGGGTTTAGACCGGAAATTGGCTTTAAAATACCTTCTTTTTCTTGTGTTAAAATTTTTTGGCCCAACTTGGTCCCGTTTCGGAAAAAAACGCAAAAAACTGATTATACTGCGCTTTTTGGTTTTAGGAGGTTACGTGTTACTAGCCAAGAACGCAGTATAATGCGAATTATACTGCACTTCTCCATTGACACCGTGGTTTTGGTGTAGACAGTAATACCACAACAGAGCGCAGTATAATGATTTTTCAGCTAAAAAGTAATGAGAATGTTGTTTTTTTTGCTTTTTTCTTGCGTGCATAAATTTTCACCATAATAGTATTATTAAGTATTATAATAAGTATTATAATTAAGTATTATATGGAAGTGTCATCACCACTTTACCTCCAACACAGTCGCGTGGACAGAAAGGAAACTTTAAAGCCTTTTTTCTCAGTTTGGCATTTTGAATTATACTGCGTTCTGAAATTGTAGGGCAGTATAGGTAAACACTCATTCTCAGATAAAGTTCCTACATGTATTATTCACACATTTTGTGTTCAAATTATGTAACTATATACACAGTAGATATCTGAAATGATCTTTCGGGCCACATAAAATGACCCTACAGGCCAGATTTGGTCCCTGGTCATGAGTTTGACATCCCTGCTCTACACTTTTGGATTTGAGGTTTCCGTGCCCTGTAGGTGTCATTTGATATTTCAGCCAGCAGATGGCAACGTCGCCCTTATGTTCCACTGCCGTCAAACACTGAACTGAGGTGCTGAATGAAATGGAGAACATTTTAAAAGTGCTATTTCTGTCTTTCATTGGCTACACAAAATTGTCAGATTTGTATACATTTCATGTAGATTATGCATGCTTGATGGTAAGAATGGAATGTATTTACTCACTGGTGTACCTGCTTCAGACATGAGGATAGAGCAGTGTTTCCCAACCTTTTTTGTCCTGCGTACCCCCTAAGCAATTTTGTCACATGATGAGTACCCCTTCACTCATGCTCTATATCTGTTCCTCTATCCCAATGTGACTACACTCCATATATTTGCTATTATTACATGTTTCCAAGTACCCCTTGAGGTGTGCTCTAGTACCCCTAGTGGTACACGTACCCCTGGTTGGGAAACACTGCTATAGAGTACAGACATTATCTTCAGGTTTCATATGTACTATGTGCCATTCTGTCTTGTTGCAGAATGTCCTCATGTTGTGGTGCATCTGTTTACATATGTTAAACTAGTGTTTCTCAACGGGGGCGTTAGGGAGCTCAGGGGTACAGGCTACAGCCGAGAGTTGCGGTGCTTGGTTGACATTGGGGGGCGTTAGTCCATTTCATTTTTAATACTAATGGGGGCGCTGTCAGGCTTATAATGAAGTCAAGGGGGCGTTGGGAGGTTTGTGATAAGGCCAAGGGGCCGTTTGTTTGAAAAAGGTTGAGAACCACTGTGTTAAACTAAATGTCATGGTAGCAGAAGGGCGCAGAAGTCCACAAGAACAAAAACACCCTCACTCGCTCATCAACCTTCTCTTCATTGGACCATTTTGCATCACAGCACTATAGTAACTGATGTGTTTAGAGAGGTTTGCATAGTTGGCCATATCTACTTGGCGGACGGAAAGTCAACAGGGGGGTGAATAAAGGGGTCAATTTGTCATGGGCCCAGGGAGTCAAGGGGCCTAGAACTGGGGGGCCCTTTCAGATGACTTTGTCCTGGGCCCAACTAAAGCTGTCAGCAGGCCCTGCTTGGCAGCATGTTGTTAACACACATCAGGGGGGAGTTTCTCAAAAGAGAAGTTGTTAGCCTGTTAGCAACTTCGGTAGTTGCCAATGGGAAAATGCATTGAAAACAACAAAGTAGCTAATGTAGTAAGCAACTTTGGTTTTGATAAAAACGGGCAAGCCAGAGCTGACCTGGTGTGTGGACGTCTCTTCTTGCTAATTCATCCGTGCCTTGGCAGCCCTCCATGAGGATTTGGCCTGCATGTGCTGCTGGAGGTGTAAATATTGGCATGGAGCAAAACTTAATTACAAGCACAAATCATCCCCCATCAGTCTCAATAACACAAGGAGAACAGACATAATACTGTCATAATACTGTCTGTCTTCCGGACCGGGCGGCTTCCAAACTGCTTCCCAGCACAAGTCAAAACAGACGCATTGTGTGTTGCTGTTTTTCGCCAGCATGGTGGTCTCTTGTGGTGATGTTGGTGCCTTTAACTAAACATTGTTTAGTGTAGTAAACAATATAGCATCCAATTACCTTTAATATAGGAAAGGGTAAGCTCCACATTTATTTAGAAAACAATATTGTTGTTTTTCTTAGGCAGATAACAATCCTTGCTCGTGAAATGAAACAGGCATTTTTTTGTACTCCGCCAAGTTGCTGGTGAACGCTTTGAGCCCACAGAACAACCTAAATTCTAAAAAATCATCTTAGTAATGAAGTTCCATGGAGGTTGCTGACAGCTTTTGCTGGGCCCGGGACAAAGTCTTCTGAAAGGCCCCCCCACCCAATACATACAATGTATGGGGACTCACTTCTGTGCCGCCTATCTCCATGGGCCCGGGACAACATACCTGTTTGTCCCCTCCCCCTATGGGCGGGCCTACCTTTAACTAAACCTTGTTTAGTTTAGTAAACAATACCGCTATGTGCATCCAATTACCTTTAATATAGGCAACATTTATTTAGAAAACAAAATTGTTGTATTTCTTTGGCAGATAAAAATCCTTGCTCACGAAATGAAAAAGGCATTTTTTTGTCCTCCGCCAAGTTGCTGGTGAACACTTTGGGCCCGCATAACAAAACGGCCTAAACATTTCTTTTAAATCATCTCTGTAATGAAGTTCCATGGAGGTCACATCACTGTGGGGTCGTAGCAGTCTTATCTCATCTGCACCTTGTGCTGAATACCAATACAAAGAGATTTTTCTTCCCTGATTTTTTTTTTGCATTTCACTTTTCTCTCTCTCTCTTCATTGTTCTCTTTAGCGTTCGTGCTGGTTTGTTCACTGATGTGTGGATCGATAGGAGTGTAGGAGCCAGTTGTATGTACCGGTATTTTCTTTTTGTGTGACACCTGCTGGCCAAATGAAGTATAAATCTTGGAATGTGTTGGAAATATGTGGCCTTGAGTGGAGCTCGGTGCTTGGCACTGCTTAATTGGTTCACCTGGCTTATAATTAGACAGTGTGTGGCTTGAGTAGCTAGCTTGCTGATGGAATGCCTAGAACTTGGAGGTTAGAGACGCCAGCAGGCACACACGATTTTAATTTCAAGGTGATTTCAAGTGATGGTTTTTGTTTATTTTTGGATTCAAAAGGAATCTTTATTATATTATATATTTGTGACAAACTGGAAACATTATTTTGACAGATGGAATAAATCATCCTGATATTAAGACAACCTAATGGCGTCCAAGAACTTCATAAGGAGACAGTACAAGGAGTCTGACCTGTGCAGAGTAATACCTGCTCTCCAAGGAGGCCTGGCCTGCCC
Organism: Engraulis encrasicolus; assembly: GCF_034702125.1. Taxonomy (NCBI): domain Eukaryota; kingdom Metazoa; phylum Chordata; class Actinopteri; order Clupeiformes; family Engraulidae; genus Engraulis; species Engraulis encrasicolus. Next base: position 2,307,748 of record NC_085870.1, read on the forward strand.
TGCCCGCGCCCGCAGGGCCGGATTAAGATACCCAGGGGCCCCTAGGCTACAGGTTGCAATGGGGCCCCCCAGAAGGCAAATTTCATGAAAAATGTACATACAGTGTCATAATTCCAAGCTAGAAGTTCAGGATAACATGTCTGCAAACTGTTCTCAACATGTTGGATCCATTTTTCAATAGTGCATCTTGTCCCAATTTTTCTCACTTTTGGCCAATCATGGCCCCCCTGGCAGGTGGGGGCTCCTAGGCTGCAGCCATATCTAGCCTGTGCGTTAATCCGGCCCTGCGCGCGCATGTTGCTGAACAGGAGCCGGGGTGCCATAGAAACATAAGACATTCAAGGTGCCTCTTGCATTCCAAGCAAAGTCTTTCCATTCTCTGATTTTTCTTTCTCTCTGATTTTCTGTCGGTCTCTCCATCCCCCTCTTTTTGTCTCCATCTCCGTCTCTTTATTCTGACTTAAATTCATCTCTTAAACCAATCTCTCTCTCTCTCTTTCTCTCTCTCTCTCTCTCTCTTTCTCTCTCTCTCTCTCTCTCTCTCTCTCTCTTTCTCTCTACTCTCTCTCTCTCTCTACTCTCTCTCTCTCTCTCTCTCTCTCTCTCTCTCTCTCTCTCTCTCTCTCTCTCTCTCTCTCTCTGTGTGTGTGTGTGCGTGCGTGCGTGCGTGCGTGCGTGCGTGTCTGCCTGTGTGCCTGCCTGCCTGCCTGCCTGCTTGCCTGCCTGTGTGCGTGCGCGTGTGTGTGTGTACATGGGGAATTATGTTTTTGATTAGTTGCTAAGGCCAAATGAGTAACCAGAGGTGCCATGACCCGTTTCTAATCTCTGTCACCCACGCCACCGTGGTTTTTATCTTCTGCGACCTTGGGGCGGCCTTGGGTGTGTGGCCCGGTCTGTCTGGTACAGGGAGTACAATGCGATATAGAAAGATATAGATAGGCCTATTATTTATACTATACTGTATATATACACACACGTAAAAAAGTCCTCTTATTTACGCATGGACAGGACAGGACAGCTGGATTGAAGCCAGCCACAGTTGAAGAGTGACCAGCCGTGGAGTATCTTTGAGGAGTAAGGACTTTTTCCCAGTTCTTCTAGAATTTCCCTTGAGCACTCTACAGCTCCCATTGAACGTTGTGTTAAAAATCCCGCAAAAGTCCTTATGACATCATAATGAGAACCGACAATTCTGGCAAAATTCTAATCACATGTTTGTGACGGTACTCCTCAAAGGGAAGAGGAAGTCGAGCAGCTGACCAGACCTGGCATCAGAGGGGCGTCTGGAGACCTCTGGACATATCCTGAGATCGACCCTTATCGGCCAATCACATCCTGAGATCTGACCTTATCGGCCGACAACTTTTTTTCTGACTTGGTGAGTTGAGACACTGGTCTTATTTAGTAGTCTTCAGACACTGAAAGAATGCATAAAGTAACTTTAATCAGAGAGACTGGATAAGACTTTAATAGAACCACCCGCTAAATGTAAAGCTTGCTGCACAGTTTTGGACTATGGTGTCATGGGAATTTGTGATAAATGCATACTTGTACTTATTGCCAATCGGTGGAGGCAACCTGAAGGGGGACATTGAGGTGGTGACGTCCTCTCA
>NC_085870.1:2316860-2319360 GCF_034702125.1 Engraulis encrasicolus
ACTGCGACGAGTCATGTGACCAAGCGGAGCCCTGCTTCCCCATCCTCGTACGCTTTCCCCTTTCTTACTTACAGTGCTTTTTAGATTTTCTTTTACTTAAGGCATGTAACATTTTTATCTTACATGTTTCTTCGGCATTACTTCCATCTTCATCAGAGGGTGACCCTATGACCACTCATGTTGTTGCCCAGCAACATTGCCCAAAAGGTTGCTCTGTGTATCATTACTTAAAAATAGCTTGGACTGGTTGTCAACAGTCATACTGACACAGTAGACCTGATTGGAAACTGAGTAGCTGATTTTGGGGTGTAGATGTTTCGTGACTTTTTTTTCTTTTGAAATGAAAAAAGCCCTTACGTACATGCTTGAATAGAATGCATCAGACTGTTTTGAAATAGATTAGTATAAAATGGAACACACAGAGCACGTGTACACACTGCATTATATAGGCTACTGTACTGTACACTGCATAGACGCTATCATAATACCCCCCCCCCACACACACACACACACACACATGACTCTATTTTTTCTTTCATTTCACATTTTGCCAGTTTTATTTTTTTTTATTTGTTCCAAACACACTCTTAATGACTCATTCATTCCACATTATATTATTATTATTATTATATTATCTATATTTTTTTAGATATATATTTGTTCCCAACACACAGCTCCCTCCCAACGACGTGCGGCGTGGCAAGAACTCCCACGGCTGCATCCCGTTCTTCCAGTCGGCGCCGGCCTGCGGTACGGGTAACACAGGACACATCTTCGGAGCGGCCACCGAGAAGCAGCAGCTCAACGTTCTCACCTCCTACCTGGACGCGGGACAGGTGTGGTGTGGTTTTGCTTTGCTTTGTTTTATTTATGGATATTCCTTCCTGGTACAAGGCCACAAGCACAAGTGGAGGAAGCAAGGCAGCATATTGTAGCTCAACGTGCTCAACTCCTACCTGGACGTGGGCCAGGTGTGGTGTGGTTTGCTGTGCTGTATTTATGGATGTAGAAGATACATAGTGTAGCCCAGTGGTCTCCAAATGGCGGCCTGAGGGCCAGATCCGGCCCGGGCATGGCAAACATTTGGCCCGCCATGAGGTTGGAACAAATGAAAACATATATGTGTGCCTCCTGCAGCTCAACGTACTCATCTCCTACCTGGACGTGGGCCAGGTGTGGTGTGGTCTGCTTTGCTTTATCTATGGATGTAGAAGATACATAGGGTGTGTCAATATGGGACCTTGCGTCCTCCACTTGTGCTTGTGGCCTCGCCCGCCTCCTGGCCCCTCCTCCGTGGAGAAAACAATAAAGTTTCCCAGCTGTCAGCCTAGCCACAACAACTTTTGGGGGACTGTTTTTCATTCACCATCCCAATTGCAAATGAGAAAATGACTTTACAATTGAGCAATTGATTTTGCAAGATATTGAAATATAATGCTGTTGTCAGTGATGTCATCATGACATTTTCCTTCCTGGTACGAGGCCACAAGCACAAGTGGAGGAAGCAAGGTCGCATATTGCAGCTCAACGTGCTCACCTCCTACCTGGACGTGGGCCAGGTGTGGTGTGGTTTGCTTTGCTGTATTTATGGATATTGAACAGTGGTTCCCAATCTTTTTCTTTAGGGACCCATGTTTTTAAATGGTAAAAAAAATGGCAAGGCATGTAAAGCAAAATCAAACATTTGTTAGGCATGTATTCGCCCATGTCTTGTTCATGCACAATAAGGGATTTATTACCAATTTAACCTAGTAAGGACCTAGTAGATCTTAGCGTTTGCTTAGTACATGCCTTACAACTTACTTATACAGGCACATTGTATGTATTAGTGCTAATAGATGTATCCCTAAAATAATCCTAAAAGTCCTAAAGTCCTTAGCATCTTAGCATCAGTGGACCTGAGAGCTCGAGCAGGGGCATAAAAAGAGAGCATGTCAGAGATATTACTAGGGGCAAGTCCATTTAATGCTTTAAATACTGTCAGCAGAATCTTAAAGTCAATTCTGTATGAGACAGGTAACCAGTGCAGGTCTGTTACCGTTTGTTTTCTGCACTATGATCCGGCTGCAGGTGTACGCCGCGGATGACAAGTTGGCCATGGAGATGCCCAACAGTAAATATCTGAGGCATAAACCGGTGCAAAAGTTTTTGCTTCTACTGATTTTGTAGACATTTAAACGGCTGGGGTCAAAATTACCCCAAGGATCACGGATGTACCCTAAATCTGAGGATAACAGGAGGGTTAAGAACTTGTTTTCTGCACTATGATCCGGCTACAGGTGTACGGCGCGGATGACAAGATGGCCATGGAGGTGCGCGACCTGACCAGCGCCGAGGGCCTGCTGCGGGTCAACCAGAACTTCACCGACAACGGACGCCACCTGCTGCCCTTTGGCCAGACCGACATGTGCGCCAACCGGCCTGAGATCACGGGCGACGAGAACGCAGAGAACGTGCCCTGCTTCCTCGCAGGTATTTAACCCATTGACGCCTAAGGCTA
>NC_085870.1:2329360-2331860 GCF_034702125.1 Engraulis encrasicolus
CAGCTGGCGGCTAACTGGTCTCATAGGAGTCAATGTTAACTGCTAGCTTAAAGATAAAATTGGCACTGCCGTACTCAGAGAACGGTTAAAAGTAGAGGAGAAAGGTACAACTCAATTATTTAACTCAAGGAAATGTGTAATATGAATTTATGTCCAAAAATGGGACAGTATCACTTTAACACCAGACATAATCACAAGTGAGATTAGGTCAGGGGAGTTGCTTATTGTAAATTCCGTAGGGGGCAGAATACTTGGCTATTATGACACACTGCCCTGCTCTCTGATTGGGCAGAGAAACTGTAAAGGTCAGAATGCTTGGCTATTATGACACAGGGACCATGATCTTGGTCGTTATGAGTCATCCTCGCCAGACTGTCTTTCAGATCGAAACGATTGTGTAGAACTAAAGGCAGTATGGGAGTTCCCAGGCTATAGTAGTATTTCACAGCCTAAGAATTGCCATGTTACAGTATGTTATATTATGGACCCACCTGAAATGTCAAGAAAAGGTCACGACGAGAAAACGAATTGCCCAGCCGTGTTGCAACAGCAATAGCAGGCACGATAGGATAGCATCACATGCTTGGCTTGAGTTGAGTTGTGGAGCTGGAGCATATCACAGCCTCGCCAGACCTCAAACCTCATTTCCACAACCATGGAGCCCTGGAGGTGCCCAGGCAGGTTCAAGGCGTCCCATTGGCTGGCTATCCCGCTATCTGCAAACGCAGGCAGCTGATGGTTCTTCTTCTTCTTCTTCTTCTTCTTTTCCGCCTGTAAGGCCAAAGGGAAGGGAAGACGACAGTGGAAGGGGGACAAAGGGGACGGTTGCGCCAGGGCCCAGGGAGACAGAATTGGGTCCTATATGTAGTTAGTGGTGGTGGTGGTGTGTGTTTGGGGGGGGGCTACTTTCAGATGACTTTGTCCCGGGCCTAGCTGGCCAGGGCAAGTTGTGACAAAATTACATAGACAGTGTCATAATTACCAGCCAGGAATTACAGTGGTGTAATACGTAGAATGCAGGTATACGCAGTATACCCACCTAAAATTGATTGATCCATTATTCAGAATAGCAAATATATACAGTATAACCACCTCAAAAATATATAAAATATACAGTATACCCACCACAAAAAAAGTAGACTACACAACTGCATGCCCACCAACTATACTGAACACAACAGATACTGTATATTTTTCAATAGTGCATCTTGTCAGAATTCTGCAATTTATTAACTTTTGGCCAATCAGGGGGGTCTAGCAGGTTTATTTGTTTATTTGTTGCATCCCCATTATTCTTCCTGGGGTCCTTTTCTTCAATGAAATCAGTTCATCATAGTATTAAAAATTACATCTGGAGATCATACAAAAACAATATAACAACATATTACAATAGGCTATAAGCAAAATACATTCAAATTGCACGATTTAATACAGCCTGCTAATAAATATCTGTGTATCAATATAAACATCTACCCTCTTAAAAATAACTCTTTCCTAAAAATATCTTGACTTGTTTTTTAAAACTGGCTTTACAACTAATATGTGTGATAAAGGCTGGCATACTGTTCCATGCAGTGATCGCTCTGTATCCCACTGTTCTTTGTAGGGCATTGGTATTAGCAGGTTGGGGGCCCTTTGGCTGCAGTCATATCTAGCCTGTGGGGGCCCCCTGGCAGGGAGGGGGGGGGTCCTTTAGCCGCAACCATATCTAGCCTGTGGGGGCCCCCTGGCAGGGGGGGGGGGGCTTTGGCCGCAACCATATCTAGCCTGTGGTGGGGGGCCCCTTTGGCTGCAGCCATATCTAGCCTGTGCATTAATCCGGGCCTGCTAGCTAGCAGAGGACAGAGAGGGAGGGAGGGAGGGATGGAGGGATGGAGAGGAGGGTTTCGGTCCGGAGGAGAGAAAGAAAGAATGAGTGGAGGATGATGAAAGAGAGAGAGGAGCTGACCACAGGCGGCAGGGCAGTTACACTTCCCTGTGGATCTGGGCATACGGACGTTTAATATGCGGAGTTGTGGTATCAGGAATGAAATTAAAGAGGAGACTGGAGGACACTGGAGGAGAGGAGCAGAGCGGAGCGAGCAAGAGATGGTCAAGGCGAGGCGGCAGAGAGAGAGTGTGTGTGTGTGTGTGTGTGTGTGTGTGTGTGTGTGTGTGTGTGTGTGTGTGTGTGGTGTGTGTGTGTGTGTGTGTGTGTGTGTGTGTTTTTGTGTGTGTGTGTGTGTGTGTGTGTGTGTCTCTGTGTGTGTGTGTGTCTGTGTGTGTGTGTGGGTGTGTGTGTGTGAGTGTGTGTGTGTGAGTATGTTTGTGTGTGTGTGCGCGTGTGCGCTCTTGTGTGCGTGTGTGTGTGTGTGTGTGTGCGTGTGTGTGTGTCTGTGTCTGTGTGTGCGCTCTTGCTTGTGCATATGTGCGTGCTTGTGTGTGTGTGTGTGTGTGTGTGTGTGTGTGTGTGTGTGTGTGTGCAAGGCAAGGTGGCAGAGTGTGTGTGTGTGTGTGTGTG
>NC_085870.1:2336860-2349360 GCF_034702125.1 Engraulis encrasicolus
TACTCGACTACATCATAACAACATTGCTAATTGCAGAGAGCCACAAAGTAGGCTAACAGATTAAGACATAGCCATTACAATTTTAGTGAAAGGCTTTGTGCGAACAGGAGCACTGTACTTTCTTGAATCTTTATTTTGATGTTGCTCTTCAAGACTCTTGTGGTGACGTTTTGAGTGTTTTACAGGAGCCAATGGGGACATCTGAAGGGAATGACTCTGGCAGCTTTGTATTTGAGAGGCTGTTTGTGGAACAAAATTAAGACCTGAATTAATTAACCAGGCCATCCTCATCCTCATCTCCATCCCAAACAAGTACAGCAAATCTACTGGAGCCAAATCAATTGTCTATTGGCAGGTGGAGGTAGAGAGAGTGGGGGAGAGATGTCCTCTGTCTCTCTGTCTCTCTGTCTCTTTCTCTCTGTCTCTCTGTCTCTCTGTCTCTCTCTCTGTCTCTCTCTCTCTCTCCCTCTCTCTCTCTCAAATATAGCTTTGGGAAGTTCATGTATATTGTATTGCTGTACAAATAAACGCCACGTTGGGCTGTGGTGTTGACTGCCAATAGTGAGGTCTCCATCCTTACTCTGTCTGAGATGGATTTAGGGCTCTTTGACAGGATCCGAGTCATAGTGGCTCAATCCTTTAAAAAAGACGTAAAAAATGATCCGATTTGAACGGTTTTTAAATATTTACTCAGTGTTAAGATAAAACAGACCACCCATGCACCAGGTCCTCTGAAAATATAACTCAATTGCATTGCAAATGCAATGTCTAACATTTCTTAACAAAACATGCAATATTTCATGTAAAACTGCATAACATTCAAATGATGCTGGTGGCCAGATGAGACGGCCTCAAGGACCGTCAACAGCCCTCGAAACATACCGTAGGTTCCCCACCCCTGAGGCAACACATTTAACCCTCCTGTTATCCTCAGATTTAGGTTACATCCATGATCCTTGGGGGCATTTTGACCCCAGACACATAAATGTCTACAAAATCAGTAGAAGCAAAAACTTTTGCACATAACATAAAAAAGTCATTTGAATAAGTCCTAGCACCCCCACACACAGCCAACACCAAAAAAACTAATCAATGACTAGGCGAAAATGTGCAACAACTGCCCAAAAGTTGCCTTGAATTAGTTTTGGCCCTCGTCCACATCATGCATATTGTTAGTTATCAGAGCCCTAAATAAAGAAAAATGTTCTGTTCTAAATACCTTATGTTCATGTATTTTACATAATCTAGACAGATTGGAACATGTAGTAGCAAAATATGGATGTTCCATTTATGTTTAATACACTGAAAATAATTTGGGGTCAAAATGACCCCTAGGAACACAGATGTAACCATGTAAACATTTTTATGGAAATTTCACTTTTTCACATTGACCACATATATTTAGGAAAAGTCATCAAAGATGAATCAAAAGAATTAAGTACTTCATGTATTTTTCAGACGTTAAACATTGAATGGGGTCAAATAGACCCCAAGGATAACAGGAGGGTTAAGATGATGATACACAGGGCAACTTTTTGAACAATATGTCTGGGCAATGATACTGTAACGTGTTGTTTAGACTGTTAATCATATACAATTTTTATTATAGGAAAACTTGGATTAGCAGCAGATTTTTTTTTTTACCATTCCATCAGAAAATGAATAGCCAATCATGACGGCGCCTGGCAACACTGCCCAAAACCTTGCCCTGTGTATCACTATCTTTAGTGTACATTCGTGAGGTGACATTGGAAGGCGAGACTGAGAGGCGCCTGGGGTGGTAAGTTTATTTTTTTACTGGTGTGCAAACACATCACGTGGTGCTGTGGTGTGGCACTGTCTGCAAATTGTGAGGTGTCCATCCTTACTCATGGCCGTAACTACCATTGAGGACACAGAGGTCATGTCCTCTGTATTTTTATTACCCAGTAATGTAAAATGTATCTATTGATGAAAACCGATATATGATCAATAATGATAAATTCAGTCTATATACAGCACCCCCATTTATCCTCAAGGCAGTGGTGGCAGAGTTTGACTGAAATGTTTGAAGCATTCTAAATGTACAGTATGCAGTACAGCACGCATATTTATTTTTTATTTTTTATCTTTTTTGGCCTTTATTGTTATAGGATAGTATGAGAGGAAACAATTTTGAGAGAGAGACGGGGGGTGGGATCGGGAAATGACCCCGGCCAGACTGGAACCGGGGTCCCCGTGGGCATGCAAGCCCAAATGTGGGGGGCTTAACGCGCTGCGCCACAGCGCCCCCCGCAGCACGCATATTTGACCCCGATATTTGAAAATGTCTGGTTACGGCCCCGTCCTTATTCACTCTATGTGGAGGCAGCACATTTAGTCTACGTAGGCCTACAAATGCCCTGCATGCTGATGACGATGGGAGGGAGACAGAGAGGCGCCTGTAGCCCAATGTTCTTGCGATTAGACCCGTGGTTTTTATCTTGATGTTTTAATTTTTCTTTCCTGCTTCCTTTCTTCTTACTTTTATTTTGTGAAGCACATTGAATTCCATCTGTGTATGAAATGCGCTATACAAATAAACTTGCCTTGCCTTGCCTTGCCTTGGTTCTCAACCTTCTTTGAACAAATGTCCCCTTGACCTCCTCAAAAATCTGACGACCCACCCCCCACCCCCCGGAAGGCGTGGGTGGCCTGGCATCATGATTAGCTACTCATTTTCTGATGGAATGGCTGAAAAATGTTGTCTACGGCTAACGGGGCCGGCGTAAGGCATAGGCAGACCAGGCGGTCGCCTAGGGCGCCAAATGTCTTGGGGGCGCCAAGTCCCACAGAATTAAAAAATGAAGCAAAATAAAGCATTCAGTTTTATATCGACAATTGTTATTAATTAATCATTGATGACTACATATGTAGGTAGTATATCAACTGTACTCGCTCAGATGTATGACACTACAATATGCTTAAAGTTCATAAGGGTTGGAGCAGGCGTCACCCAACAGTTTTTTCTTCCTTTTAAGGGTGCTGACCAAAATATTGTAAGACTGAAAAATGAAAAAAGGTTGCACCATGCATAGGTTTCTTTTTATTTACACAGACGCGTTTCGGCGCTCTGCCCTCCTCAGTGTGCCACTGTGCACACTGAGGAGGGCAGAGCGCCGAAACTACAATATGCTTACACATGCCAATCTCCAATTCCACCATAAGCAAAGAGGGGTGCTCGCCTAGGGCACCAAATTGACTAGAACCGGCCCTGATGGCTAATCCAAGTTCCCTTGATAGAAATGTTATGTGATGAACAGCCAGTCTAAACACCATCCTACGATGTCGTCGCCCGGGCACGTTGCTCAAAATGTCACCCTGTCTATCATCACCTTAACTGTGCCTGGGGGACCGTAGAGCCCCCGGCTGAGAAACACTAGATCAGTGTTTCTCAAACTTTTTCAGACCGAGGACCACTTTGTCCCCCCAAAAAATCTTCAGGGACCACGTATCAACTGAATTGACAGTTGACGGGTGCTAATTTGACACTGCTAATGATACCCCTTACTATTATTCACATTACAAGCCCATCCTATTGTGGTGAAAATAAAACTTCAGCTATGTTTAGCTTTGTAATAATGTTACAAATATAGCCTACTGCTAGCTTGTCTTGGAAAAGTACAGATCCCCTCGCGGACCACCTGAGCTCTGTCGCGGACCACAAGTGGTCCCCGGACCACACTTTGAGAATCACTGCACTAGATTAAAGGGTCGTAAGCTGTACCAGTAAGAAAAATGTGAGTGGGCTGAGAATAACCCAAACACTGCTGCATCCACAGTGGAAGAGGTGCCCTTGAGCAAGGGCAGGGCATCTAAGTCCCACTGGATAACAGCATCTGCTTATGTATCGTCATGTCATGTTTGGAATGCACTGCGTGGGTGTGAGTGACGATAGGAAAATTCAGACAATACCTCAAATGACCCTCTCAAAACAATACAACGCAAGACCCATACGCATATACAGTATGGCACATTTTCACATCGCTTGATTTCTAAATTATTATTATTATTTTTAATGAAGCGTTACCTGTGGGTATGTTAATGTGTTTACACCATTACCCTTGTTAAGGCTTTTGTATGTGAAGCTGAGATGTGACTGCAGGCCTCGTCTTCCCTGTAGGGCTCAGCAGCACGACAGGCAATAACGGCGACACTTTCATTAACCCCGGACCACAAGACTCCTTCATTCACGCCAGGCTTTATCAGATGGTCTTTCGCACAACATTTCGGAGATCAAAGTCCACATTGTGTAGGTTAATAATGCCACATTTAATGGTTTTAATTTGAAAAATAAAAGACATTTGGGCATAATGTATTATTTGCTTGTTTTTAAAACAGAGTTGTTTGCCCTTTAGCCACCATCAGGGTCGGATTAAGACAGCCTGGGGCCCCTAGGATACAGGTTGCTGTGGGGCCCCCTGAATAAGACAGCCTGGGGCCCCTAGGATACAGGTTGCTGTGGGGCCCCCTGAATAAGACAGCCTGGGGCCCCTAGGATACAGGTTGCTGTGGGGCCCCCTGGAAGGCCAATTCCACAACAAATTTACATATACAGCACTTGTCATAATTATGAACTAGGAATTAAGTATAGCTTGTCTACCAACTCTACTCAATACGACATGTTACTTTTTCAATATCACATCCTGCCACATTTCCAATTTTTGTTGTCTTTTAACCATTCAGGGGCCCCCTGGTAGGTGGGGGCCCCTAGGCTGTAGCCATATCTAGCCTGTGCATTAATCCGGCCCTGGCCACCACATGGGGCTCTGCGTTAGGCCGCAGAGACAGCAAACGTTGTTGGCAGCAGTGTTGGACAAAAACACTTTCCATTCCTCATCAAATGTGCATTAGTAGCTAAAAGGTGCGATGCTGACCTCTACAGTATTTGACAGAGACTATGGGTACAGTACAGCATAAAAAGCTTTAAAGATGTACAGTGCATGTCAGCATTTTTAAACAGGAAGACAGGAGTAGTACATCTATTTGGAAATGAAGTTCGTTTCAAAGTAGGCCAGACGGCACGGCACAGGCCAGTCTCAATGCCATGAGATGTTCCACTTGTAATTAATTTGGAGTTTGGATTCCATTCAGATGGCTCTAGAGCAGTGGTTCTCAACTGGAACAGTCTTGGGACCCACCATTTTCCACTCTCATTCGGTTGCGCAATTTTTTTTCCCAATTTTTTAGCGTTCAAGTCAATTCAATGCAATTCTCAAAATGTAACCAAACCAAACCAACCAAACCAAACCAACCAAACAGATGACACAGAGTTCAATAGCCTATCAAAATAAAAGTTGTAAATTGTTGCAGGAAAAGTTGGATTTTTTTTCTTTTTAGAATTAATTTTTTTTACACCAAGGCTCCGCGACCCACCCATGACCCCTCCGCGACCCACTTTTGGGTCGCGACCCACCAGTTGAGAACCTCTGCTCTAGAGAATGTCATTACTGAGGCCCAGATACCGTATCCTGCCTTTGGGGCCTTCAAATCATTTTCAAACAGGGCTGAAATGGGGGAGAAATAGGGCCCGGGCACTTTTGGCTTAAAGGGGCCCCTCATGGGGGAGAAATAGGGCCCGGGCACTTTTGGCTTAAAGGGGCCCCTCATGGGGGAGAAATAGGGCCCGGGCACTTTTGGCTTAGAGGGGCCCCTCATGGGGGAGAAATAGGGCCCGGGCACTTTTGGTTTAAAGGGGCCCTCATGGGGGAGAAATAGGGCCCGGGCACTTTTGGTTTAAAGGGGCCCTCATGGGGGAGAAATAGGGCCCGGGCACTTTTGGCTTAAAGGGGCCCCTCATGGGGGAGAAATAGGGCCCGGGCACTTTTGGCTTAAAGGGGCCCCTCATAATTAGCGGTGCAGAACTGACTCACCGGTGGGCCCTGCACCCACGTGGACTCCTATTTTCAGAAATGTTTAAAAAAAAAAAAATCTATTTTTTTTACATATCTGAAAATAGGCGCCCACGAGGGTGCAGGGCCCACCGGGAAATGTCCGGTATGCCAGATGGCCAGGGGCCCACGAGGGTGCAGGGCCCACCGGGAAATGTCCGGTATGCCAGATGGCCAGGGGCCCACGAGGGTGCAGGGCCCACCGGGAAATGTCCGGTATGCCAGATGGCCAGTCCAGCCCTTTTTTCAGATCTTCTATACTCCTTCATTACAGAGTCTTCAGCGTGGTGTAGTGGGGGTTTGTTTAAATACTGTTACTGCTGAGCAAGTTCATTTTTTTGTCTTCTATCCACATGAATTATAAAAGGTGATCTATAAGAAACTTCACTTTGCCGAGAAACAGACGATTATGATGAGGAAAACAGCGAGCCGTGGAGAAGAATCCTGTAACCACTCCAAAAAAACGTATAAATGCCCGAAAAAACTCATTAACGGCGAACACAAATGATGTAACTAACTACAACACGAGCAACAGACTTCCCAAATAACTTCATATCGGTGATGGATGTGGTTTGTTTGCAAGACGCTGATGAGGTCCACGGGGGCCATGTTCTCCTGCTCTGCTCTGCATCTAAATAATCTCCTGAAGAAGGCAGAGGTCCGATCCAAACAACCATACGCACACAGAGGCGGACTTTCCATTAGGCAAACCTAGGCAATTGCCTAGGGCCCCCCAGATCAAATCTGACCTCCATAGGGGCCCCAACTGTCACACCAGTCGCCGTAAACTCACAAAAAAATCACTCATGTAAAGTAATCGAAGATATTAATGAAGATAAGAGACAAAACAATACAATAGCACCAAAACACAGAATTTTATGTCTACATAGTCATGACTTTTGAGGGCCCCATGTTTATATTTTGCCTAGGGCCCCAAAATGGCTAGATCTGCCCCTGACAAAGCAAACAGACTCTCATCACAAGTCAACTCCGCCATTACTCAGCGAGCAGCCTGACACTCGTCCATAGTGTGTGGTGTGGCCTGGGGCCTGGGGGGCCCTGTCTGGCAGATTAAAAGCTGCTCTCCAATTGATCAGACACGACCTGTGAAGGAGTGTTTGAACTTCTCGGAAGTGATTTGTCTGTGAGTGTCGGCGCTCGATCAATACCACACCGGACTGGTCTTGGCTTCTTCTCTCTGGATCTTATTATCAGCTGTGGTGGCCGGGGTTTTGTTAGGGGCCTGTGTGTGTGTTGTGTGTGTGTGTGTGTGTGTGTTCAGCACCTTTTCTTGTCCACTGCGCCAGAAGAAATTAGGCCTACATAATAGTATTTTTTTTCATGAGAAATCTTCATTCTAACCAGGATGGCAAACATGGCCCTTTACTTCTTGTGACATACCATCAACTTACACACCAACACAGACATGAAGCCTTGATGGCATGTTCAGTCTTTTGACGTGTCTACTCTTGGGCTAACCTTGGGTGCCGCCAACGACTTGGTCTGGTCCTACATTTTTCATGTTTCATGATTTACCGCCACCTACAGGATAATGTGTGTATTGCCTTGTCACCGATTGATTGGCTGCATTATACCAGCTGAACATGGCGGTAATTTGACTTTGACCCGACATTCATTCCAATATAAAGGTGTGGTCGAAACAGCATCTAGTGTACTTCATGTAATTCACAGTCAGCATCCATCATCACGACACTCACAAACACTCCCTGCTTGCTGATTGGTTAAGTGATATTCTACCTGTGAGGTGCAAGCCAACAGAATTGAAGCCAAGGGGCATCTGTGGTGCTGCATGCTAACGTGCGCAACCCAGATTTACGTACGGGGACCCAGGTTCGAATGCGGCTTGCGTTGTTTCCTGACCCTCTCTCTCTATCTCAAACTAGGATTTCCATCTTCACAGACTAAAACACTAAAAAGCTTCCAAACTAATATTTAATAAACGTAACAAAATATTAAAGCCAGACCAAGAAGAGCTGATTTGCCAGCTAGGCTACCTCATCCTGAATGTCTAGATATGAAGTCATACGTACCTGTTAAGCTCGTTAATCAACGACTGGACATGTGTGGGTAGATCGACATCATTTAAAGTTGGTAATTTTAGCTGAACAGGAGAAAAAAAGAACAGAAATCCTGCCATCTCTTTGATGTAGCGCGGTAGTTGCTGTAGGATCCATGTTCTTTTTCAGATATGAGTCCCCATGGCAGGCTGAGTGGGGGGGCGGGGGGGGGGTGGTAAGCGTCTGTGGAACAGCAGGGGTAACTTCATGGGGCTTCCGGCAGCGGGGAAACGTGAGAGCGACTGTAAGTGCGACTGAGATATTAGACTTGTACAGAAGTATTCATTTACTTCTCCTCTATTTTGGGCAGTCATGGGTGAGCGGTTAGGGCATCAGACTTGCATCCCAGAGGTTGCCGGTTCGACTCCCGACCCGCCAGGTTGGTGGGAGGAGTAATCAACCAGTGCTCTCCCCCATCCTCCTCCATGACTGAGGTACCCTGAGCGTGGTACCGTCCCACCGCACTGCTCCCCATGGGGCACCACTGAGGGCTGCCCCCTTGCACGGGTGAGGCATAAATGCAATTTCGCAGTGTGCAGTGTTCACTTGTGTGCTGTGGAGTGCTGTGTCACAATGACAATGGGAGTTGGAGTTTCCCAATGGGCGTTCACTTCACTTTCACTTTTACTAGGGTAGTCACATTGAGGCAGTTGCCTCTTTTCTAAGTGGGCCCTAGACCCATGGTATTATGGATAGGGAGTTGGAACTGTAGATCACAGGGTTGCGGGTTCAAATGCCCACCTTTTCAATCCCTTCCTCCTTCCATGACTGAAGTGCCCTTGAGCGAGGCACCTAACTAGCCCCACACTGCTTCAGGGACTGTAACCAATACCCTGTAGTATCAGTAAGTTGCGTTAAGATTAAAGTTTCAGCTGAGTGAAATGTAATGTAGGCCCTAATGTGTTTGGTAGGAGGAGGCGGGGCTCCTGGCTGTACTGGTGGCCAATGAGGCATGATGTTACTATACAGTGCACCAATGAGGGATGATGTTACTATACAGCGCACCAATGAGGCATGATGTTACTGTACAGCACACCAATGAGGAATGATGTTACTGTACAGCGCACCAATGAGGAATGATGTTACTGTACAGCGCACCAATGAGAATGATGTTACTGTACAGCGCACCAATGAGGCGTGATGTTACTATACAGGCCACCAATGAGGCGTGATGTTACTATACAGGCCACCAATGAGGCGTGATGTCACTGTACATGGCACCAATGAATAGACAGAGTAGATGAGGGTCAAAATTACCCAGGGTTAGATGTTCTTCAGACCGAATGGCTGAAAGAGAACTGGACGTATACAACTAACTTATGTATATATATATAACTTATAACTTGTGTTTATATATATAACTTATAACTTATGTATATATATTATACAACTAACTTATGTATATATATATAACTTATAACTTATGTATATATATATAACTTATAACTTATGTATATACTGTATATATAACTTGTAACTTATGTGTATATATTATACAACTAACTTATGTATATATATATAACTTATAACTTGTGTTTATATATATATATATATATATATATATATATATATTTTTTTTTTTTTGGGGGGAAAAAAACCTCTCGCTCTGAATCCTAATGTCTTTGATGTAGCTCTGAAGTTGCGGAAGACATGTTCCTCTCCTCAGAGATGAGTCCCCATATGACACTGAGGAGGGGGAGGCAAGGCGTCTGTGGTGGTGGGGGGGGGGGGGGGCGTCTGGGGGTGGTGAGGGGGAGGCAAGCGTCTGGGGGGGACAGTGAGAGTAGCTTTGGGTGGGTGGGTGGTGTGGTGGGTGTTGGATTCAGCTGTGGGGAAATGTGAGTTAGCGCGACTACGACTCTGAGTGTTATACTGTGGCTGTGAATGCTCCCCAAAGGAGCGAACAGAACCGAACAGAACAGAACGAGCAGCAGGCAGGCAGGCAGGCAGACACAGACAGATTGGCAGGCAGGAAGACACAGACAGACAGGCAGGCAGGCAGGCAGAGACAGGCAGACAAACAGGCAGGCAGGCAGGCAGGCACAGACAGACAGGCAGAGACAGACAGACAGGCAGACAGGCAGACAGACAGACAGGCAGGCAGGCAGGCAAGCAGACAGACAGGCAGGCAGACAAACAGACAGACAGAGAGACAGGCAGGCAGGCAGGCAAGCGGGCAGACAGGCACAGACAGACAGGCACAGACAGACAGACAGGCAGACAGGCAGGCAGACAGGCACAGACAGACAGACAGACAGACAGGCAGGCAGGCAGGTAGGCAGGCAGGCAGGTACAGACACGCAGGCAGGCAGGCAGACAGACAGACAGACAGACAGACAGACAGACAGACAGGACAGACATACAGACAGGGCAGGACAGACAGACTGGCAGACAGACAGGCATACAGACAGACAGGCAGGCAGGCAGGCTGGCAGGCACAGACACACAGACAGACAGGCACAGACAGACAGACAAACAGACAGACGGCAGGCAGGCAGGCAGGCAGGCAGACAGGCACAGACAGACAGACAGGCAGGCAGGCAGGCAGGTACAGACACGCAGGCAGGCAGACAGGCACAGACAGACAGACAGACAGACAGGCAGGCAGGCAGGCAGGCAGGCAGACAGGCAGGCACAGACAGGCGGGCGGCTCTCTTCTTTCTTGGGCAGATCGTCCTGCTGAGACTTGGCAGAGGGAGAGGGAGGCTGTGAATGGTGAATCAGACATCCTGCTCCACTTTCCCGAGACTACTTACCGATCAGCAGCACACAGAGCCACTCTCAGGCCCAATTGCCACACAATACAGTAAAATATGTGCTTTTCAGTCTACAGCAGGGCAAAAAGGCTTCTCAACCGGACCAAAAAAAACCCTTTCACAGTGACTACTTTCCCAGATCATCACCACAAAGACTGACTTCAGGCCTTGTAACGACACAATAAAAGAAAATACATCTGTTTGAGTCTACAGCAGGGACGTGCACTGACGTTTTTAGGGACAGTTGCCCAAGTCTGTCAAAAGGGCATCGCAACCGGACAAAACAAGAAACCAAAAAAATCCCCTCACAGCTTGCACGATTCATTTTAGGAACAGCTGCTCAAGTCTGGCATAGAGGGCATCTAAACTGGACAAAAAAATAATCACAAAAAAACCCTTAGATGTAAGTTTATTTAGAAGGTAACACTTTATTTTAGGGACACATCTATTAGCACTAATACATACAATGTCCCTGTATAAGTAACTTGTAAGGCATGTACAAAGCAAAATCAAACATTTGTTAGGCATGTATTCGCAAATGTCTTCTTCATGCACAATAAGGGATTTATTACCAATTTACCTTACCTTAGTAAGGACCTAGTAGGCCTTAGCTTTTGCTTTGCCTTACAAGTTACTTATACAGGGACATTGTATGTATCAGTGCTAATAGATGTATCCCAAAAATAAAGTGTTTTTTAGAAAGGGCTGAGTAATAATGATAAAATAATGAAGTAGTAGTAAAAAGTGAAACTGTACCTCACAATCTGGTGGCAGCAAGTCTTGTGTGTGTGTGTGTGTGTGTGTGTGTGTGTGTGTGTGTGTGTGTGTGTGTGTGTGTGTGTGTGTGTGTGTGTGTGTGTGTGTGTGTGTGTGTGTGTGTGTGTGTGTGTGCGCGTGCGCGTGCATGTGTGCGTGTGTGCGTACGTGCATGTGTGTGACTTGACTTGACGTGTGTGTGTGTGTGTGTGTGCGTGCGCGTTCATTTGCACTTACAGCAATGCAAACGAGTAAGGTAGCGGTGCGCAAATCCACAATGCAGGTGCAGGAGAAAAGTAGGCCTAGCTGAGACACTATGAAAACAACGGGGGAATGTCTGTATACCAGGGGTGGAATTTAATTTTTTCCCCCACCAGTCACTGTGGCAGGTAGATTTTAAAATCTACCAGTCACTAGCCATTTTTTACCAGTAAAAGTGAATGGTGGGTTGAAAAATTTACCAGTCACCACTGAAATGTACCCGTCATTGGCAGGTGGGAGGGGTGCTTATTTCCATCCCTGCTGTGCACTGCTCCTGTTGTTCTTTTGCTTTTATTTTCCCAGTGGGAAAAAAACGGGAGCAGTGTGGACATTCCACCTTGGCTTGCACTTACAGTAATGCAAACATAAGAAGAAGAAAGAAAGCCCATTGGGAAACTCCAACCTCTGGGATGCAAGTCTGACGCCCTAACCGCTCACCCATGACTGCCGCCATCACCACTCTCTGACAGCCCTCTCTAGCCTCCCTTCCTTCCTGTGCTTTGTTAGCCTGGCGATGTCATCCATGTACTCCACCCAAAGATTTTGGCTCTGCACATCGTCTGGCAAAAGCCTCAAGCTCGGTTCTCGCAGTGTTTAGCCAATCAGCAAACAGTTGAGAGTGGTGACGTAGAACTCACCCGCGAGCTCCGTTACTGATTGGTTAAGGTAACTATATTCACACTTTTGTTTTGTTATTTGTATGCTTTTGCGACACTATATCGTAACAGTCATGCTAATAA
>NC_085870.1:2361860-2366860 GCF_034702125.1 Engraulis encrasicolus
CTTGTTGGGTCCTTTGCCGACCCCTCCCTGTCTCTCTCCCAATTCGCTTCCTGTCCACCTCTCACACTGTGTGCATTCCAACCTTGCGTCCTCCACTTGTGCTTGTGGCCTCGCCCCACCTCCTGGCCCCCTCTCATGGAGAAAACAAATAAGTTTTCCCGCTGTCCGCCTAGCCACAACAATTTTTGGGGGACTATTCTTCATTCACCATCCGGTTTGCAGATGAGAAAATGGTTTTATAATTGAGCTCTTGCGAGATATTGAAATATAATGCTGTTGTCAGTGATGTCATCATGACATATTACTTCCTGGTACGAGGCCACAAGCACAAGTGGAGGACACAAGGTCACATATTGGAACGCACCCACTGTCCTATCAAATAAAGTCAAAAAAGACCTAAAAAAAAGGAAGTGCAGCATCTCTCACATCTTTTAAACTTTCTCCCCAACTGAAGTGAAGGTCGCCAGTTTATAAATAATTCACCGGGCGGACGGGCGGGCGGGTGGCAATGTGTTCTCTGCAAGCCACGAATGGTAATATTTCCGTATGGAGCTCGGCTAATTATGTATTGAGTGCGACGCTTTTGCCACTGAACACAATGGAATTATCTAACGGAGATAACATTTTTACACACACATTATTCAATACCACTGTGGTGGGAACTCAGTCAAAGGCAGGAGGAAATATTCTTCTTTTTCCATTTTGCAGCGATTCAATGTGCTCCAGGAAAGGTGCCCGCATAGTAGATCAGTGTAAAACAGGAGTTGTGAAAGTGTCGGCTCAGCAGTTTTCTTTGACCCACAAGATTCCAATGAAGCCACCATTGACTGCATTCATTCCTTTTTGTGAGAACTAAGATGAAAAAGGCTATAATCGTTTTTTTAAAATTATTTTTTAAAATCTGCTATCTCACTCTAGTGCAGTATGAATAATGATAACAGTAAGAAGAACTGCAGGTTACCTAAGTGTGACATATAGTGCTGTACAAGGTAGGGAACACATCGGAGTCCAGAAAATGGAAGCTCGCCACTACGCCCCAAGTTAAAGGTGCACTGTGCAATATTTGTATTTATTTATTTCCAGTATAAGGAAATGGATCGCACTCAGTTTTTCTTCTTTTCTTGTTGTTTTCTTTTTATTTTAGCATTGCAGGGACTGAAATGACAGACGTTTCGGCTGCACAGAGCCTTCTTCAGTGTCACAGATTCAGTCTATTTCCACTGTGACACTGAATCTGTGACACTGAAGAAGGCTCTGTGCAGCCGAAACGTCTGTCATGTCAGTCCCTGCAATGTTAAAATAAAAAGAAAACAACAAGAAAAGAAGAAAAACTGAGTGTGGTCCATTTCCTACTGCTAGATTACTTCAGAGACGCACCAACAAGACGGAAGAGCGCGGTATGTGAAAAATAATATTTATTTATTTCCAGAATTCAAACTGCCCATTCACTAATGTTACATTTTTCATGAATACCTACCACCACCATCAAATTCAAAGTATTCATTATGACTGGAAAAATTGCAATTTTCATACATGAAAAGGGGTATATTCTCTATGGTCTGCTATTTTGAATTTCCAGAAATAGCCATTTTTAGCTGCAAATGACTGTACTTGGGCCATACTATAAAAATTAGCTTATTACTTAGTAAACGTTCATGAAAAGATCAAATTTGGCAGTAGGCCACCCAGTTTCAATGAGCAGCATAGTTGCAGTACCTTTTTTGACCATTTCCTGCACAGTGTCCCTTTAAGCATGTTGTAAAACGTGTGTGTCTCTCAATCCGAATCTCAGACGTTCACTTCCTGTGTTTTGGGGACAATTTGCCCTTGAATGTGAAGGTTGTTTCCTTTTTATTTTGTTCGCTCCTGTCCTTGTAAGTAGGTATTTTTCTGTCAGTTTAAAATGTCATAATCAGCAGGTGTAACTGCACGGTGTCTGGTGGGTATCAGGGAGAGTGCAGGTGAAATTGCAGGCCACTAGTCTATTATGACTCTCAATGGGGACCGCACGGAGAGGTGCTAGCTAGATGGGCCCCCCCGCCCTGGAGGAAATCTGAATGGAGCAGCGGGAGGCCCTGCCCCTGGTTATAATGGCACCAGCTTTTGGAAATCACACATTTCTTCCACTTCAATTTGGACCTTTTTTTCCCTCACACTCATGGCCGTAGCCACATATGAGGTAAGGGAGGTCCGGACCTCCCTCATTTTCAGAGAAAATAATACATTTTTTTATCTCAGTTTTTGCATACACATTTCAATTGGTGTTTTTATTTACATAGCTTTTGTGTTTGGGTTAATGTGATACCATTGGAATGGTCTCTTTCTGCCCTTTCCAACAGTATGTGTATGACACATGTGTGTCCCTGATTTGGCAATTAACGTCAACAAACTGTAGTTGCCAAATTAACTGGTCATCAGTTGACAATCGATTTCTTCGGCCATCCTGCAGCATACAGGCCATGTCATATACTCAGTGCTTAATTTGAGCCGGATCATGCCGGAACAGGATCCCCCACCTCGTAATTTTGACCCCCCTGTGTTCCGGGACTTATTATGGCTGATCCGGAACCTCTCGTGAATGAATAAAAAAAATATATAGAGGCTACTATATTGTAACGGACTATATCTGCCTCCTCAGTAGTGAGAGCGCAGCATTATCCCATGTTCGCTACATTTCGCCCATCTCACCGAGCAGCCTATAGGCCTAAATTGGGGTTGAGACTGTCAGGATCGCAACAACCACAAGCCGAGTGAGCAAGCGAGAAGGAACCATGAAGTGTGCGCGCAGAGAAGACCACCATTTCTGAATGCCAAGGCCAGACACTGATGTGCGCTGTTCCAAATTGAGACCGAGCGCGCAAGTCTGCAACCAAGGGTTTGCAAAAGTGCACTACTTAAAAAATGAGAAAAGATGTTCGTTGTGTTGATCTAAGTTATTTCTTATGTGTTGGTCAGTGTTTTTTATTCATATTTGGAAAGGTAACAAGGCTAAACCAAAGGCAGTCTTATTGCTGCCTGACGCCCAACTCATAACCTTTAAAACTTAAAAATAGCCTACAGTCGGCTGCACCGTTACAATATGGTAGAGCTGAAGGCAACGCGCACCGACTGAAAAAAAACTATCGACATATTTTATCGTCGCGACGCACGGGCATGTAAGTTAATTATTCGACATATTGGATTTCCAATGGAAAACAAAGCCATCTCACAAAACTAGTGTATGAGAGTGTGTTTGTTTGAGTGAAATGGAGAGGATTCTGAAGTGCTTTTGGGGACTTGTCTGTAAGCATGGAGGAGGCCAAGTTAAAATTTAGCAACATTCAAGACGAAAGTCGCGACCTCCCCATTTTATTGCAGTAGGAGAAGTCCAGCTTTTGCGTGGCTATTTTGGTGGGGGAAGCACAATTGGTAGCCTGCTTGTCCCATACATTTAAGAATCATAACTATAGATCTACTAGGCTACTTTTCCATCCCTACTATCTGACTAAATGTAGGCTAGGCCTACGTGAAGTTGCCTCTCTCTCGTTGTTTGTTCATATGCGCGGATGAGATGGAAAGCCTGGCTGTGCCAAACATTGTTTAAAAGTTTTCATCAAATTTTGGTCGTCACACAAGGTTTTGGATATACTAATTTCTAGTGGCACCTGGGCTGCGTTTGGTGCATTGATCAGTCATGTAGCCTAGCGAAAAAGACAGCCTGGGTGAGAGGATGAGATCTTCCTCGGCTGGCCTCAGCATGTGTGCGCGTGCGTTTCCTTCTCTCCCAAGACTCGACAGTTGCTTACAAGTCAATTTGAGCATGAAAACAGCAAAGACAATGTGATATTTCATTCAAATAGGGCCTACACGCTCCAAATAAAACATTGGTCGGAGGGATTTTCAACCGGACCGCAGCGCGAGCAGACAGTGTGAAAAGCCAAGTCTACCGGGAAAATCGCTGCTCGCTTACCATCAGTGCGCGAGCCCTGAAAACCGCAGCTCGCTTACCATCAGTGCGCGAGCCCTTGAAACACTGAAGTGGCATATCGCAACAGCACGTGCGGATTAGCCAAATTATATGCATCAAAGTCGCCAACAAATTTGGATTTAACGTTTAATAGGCCTATGCCAACGTTGTGTGAATACGGGAAAGGATAAGAATTGGACAGCCATGCACTGTCCTTTCAATAGGTAGACTATAGAAGACCGCTTCGGTTTCTTTTCACCTCATGGGGAAAGCATACTTTCCATGCACTGCAGAGACTAGGCCTACTAAGCATAAAGTTAGCGATCAAACTAAAAATATTGGTTGTTGTTACAGCATTTAATAGGCTATGGCTGTTGTTTAAAAGAGCAATTGGATTGCCAACCGTCCCTTGTATTAAGAAACAAACGTATGGATATGAGCTGACATGGGACTCAATGTCGTTAAAGTGCAGGGAATTGCATCTAATTTTTTTCCGTTTTTATTCGTTTGCGTAATAATAGTTTTTCTGTGCGTTCCGGGACCTCTGTCCAACTCATCGTCGCTGTGATGTCATATGTGTTTTGCGTTCCGGTACCTTGTGATTTACAAATTAAGCACTGCATATACTGACAGAATATTTATGCCAATTGATCAATATCAATATTACTTAAAGGTAGAGTTTGTTTTAGTAGTTTATATCCAGAATGTATGCTGCCCATTCACAAGTATTATCGTTTCTATTTACCATCGCCATCTATTTCTGAGTATGCCTGTTCAAAATGTCAGAAATCTATATTTTTCATACTTCCATACTTTTTTCTACTTTGTCAGATCAGTAGATGTTAGTTTCTTCTAGTAAATAGTCATTGAAATATCAAAGTTATGAATGGGCATGCATTTTCAAAATAATTGACAAAGATGGCCTATTCCTTTAAAAAAAAATGTGGACCTCCCTTACTTCAAACTCCTGGCTACGGCCATGCTCACACTCAGGGCCGCCGCTAAGGTTTTGGAGGCCCTAAGTAAGCATAACTGGTCAGGAGGCCCCCCTCAT
>NC_085870.1:2371860-2394360 GCF_034702125.1 Engraulis encrasicolus
AAGTGGCCTACACCATTGAGAAAATAAACACAATCCGCACATTGGCTAATTCATTCTGAAAGAACACTGTCAATAAACAGAACAAAAATGCTTGTTTTGATGATGAGACAGGCAGGGCCGGTTCTGGCTTATTTGGCGCCCTAGGCGAGTTTGAGTTCTGCCCCCCCCCCCCCCCCCCCCCCGTTTTTTTTTTTATACCTTACAGAACACAAGAGTAATACCGGTAGTAAGCTTAACTAAATAGCATCAAGAACAATAACTGTTTTGCATCAAATGGATTTTGGACAGCCGACCAACACATCAGATTGAGTCGCATGAAAGTACCTTCACTGTGTGGTGTCTTGGATGTAATGGTGGTGGTGCCCCCAACCCCAGATGAGAGGGAGGTTATCAATGTGTTTGAATTGTAAAATGGAATTGAAATGCCAGGCGAGTGGTACAGTACATTTGCATGTCAAATGCATGTGTAGACAATAGGCCTACCAAGGAGGTCTGCATTGATAGCCTATCTACACTACCTACAGCATCACAAAGCATGGCAGCATAACAATTTTAATAAGCTACACATTTGTGCTGTCTATGATTCCAAACCAATTTCATTTCTGTAGCCTACTGGAAATAGTGGTGCATTTGTGAGTAGGAGAATGAGAAGGGGGCTATCTATGTGTTTGAACCGGAGGGACAGGGTGAGTGAAAGGGAGAAAAGCTGTCACGCTTTTGAATTTCATTATATACAAAATATAGTAAATATCCTCACTTGTCTGCAATACTACATCACTCAGCATGAAAACATGCTGTGCATGGTTCTCTTACATGATTAATGTAGGCCTATATGTCATTCTGGTCTGGAAACAATGTTTTTTTAAGCTTACAACAAGCAGGTAATTCATTCAAGTGGATGGAAGGAGATATGGCAGCTAAACTTGTTTTAAACATGGCACCAGTCTTACTTTACACTGCTGGTCAACCTAAGCAAGTATTATGATGTCAGGTGGGTGTTAGTGAGTAGGCTACTAACAGCTACTTTACTGGATTTCATTGCTTGGCATACTTGGCTAATGTTAGCATGCTAACTAGCGATTTCTCAGATCAAAAGCAAAGCTCTTTTTCCCTCTAATTCCAAACAGTAGCCTCATAACTATTAGGCTTTACATTACCACAAACGGTTTCTGATTAAACCACATACTTCCAAAACACACTCTGCAACTCCTGCATCATGCAATGACTGGTTTAATGAGAACATAACAATTCTCCACCCGGCAGAGCAGCTTTGCTGTTCTCGTTTGCCCTCTGTCTCTCGAATGAGTCTCCAAATTCAAAATAGATCGGACGCTGTCACTCGTCCCGCCCCCTTTCTCAGGACTGTCTGTTTATTGGTTCACAGACTTCCCAGAGACAGTTGAAAGCGATATTACTATTGGCTGAGGGGCGCTTTGCCGTGAGGAGCGCTTTCGCCAGCTTTGTTGATTGCGACTTCATAAAAAAACCTCCATATCGCAAAATTACGCATCGGAGAGCGCCATTTCGGCGCCCCTTCTTCACATTGCGCTCTAGGCGACCGTCTAGCCGGCCTATGCTTATAACCGGCCCTGGAGACAGGTGATCACTGATCGTCACTTTAACATTTTGAATCTATCTCCAAAGACCTTGTGTGATTTGCTCAATCTGTCTGTTCAAATTAAGCCTGCATCGTTGCCCACCACAGCACAGCACAGCACACAGCACAGACCAACAGTGCCATGTGTTGAATTGGGCACTGGGAGAAGGATGGCACATGCAGATGTGAGAAACACACAGTGATAAACACATATTTTACACCCCAGGGGACACGACACCCCCCCCTCCCCTCCCCTGCCGCCTGCCACCGCCTCAGGGATGGGGGACACACTGATGGATGAAATGCGAAAATACACATATGGTCCGACACGACACGACAGACAGCCGAATTACTACATGTTTGCCTATCTGTTTTTGCTATCAGTACAGAGGGCTATGAAATCTGACCAGGTGATTAAATGGGGGAGGCGTCGTCGTTTGCTTGCTTGCTGTGGAGGCCCGGCCAAGCCGAGTTGTGAAATTGAGGCCGGGAAATATCCCTGATATCAGCACTGCTACGGCATGTCTGTATTTGGCGACGCGCGCGCATGCCAGTCGGCGCGCGGATGGGCCCATGCAGCCGCCTGATGTGAACAGAAATACAACGAGCCAAACGGCGGTCGTTTGTATGAAAATAGTTTGCCGTGATGCCTTGCTGGGATGAGGGGGATTGCAAAGCCTTGATTTGATCCATAGGGGGCACACACTGATACCCAGTAATGGAATAAAACCCCTCCTCTCTCCTGCCTGCGCTTCTGGCACCAACGGGCGGCAGTTCCACAAAACCCTGCTGAGGCGAGCGCTATACCTGCAGATCCAGATATCAACCTGCAGTAAATCATATGATAATGTATGGCAGTTTCATGTTTTTTTTCTTTTGAAGTTGTTTTCCACTGGATGTTCATATTGCCCATCCCCGAGTAAAGATTCTTATTCCCAAAGTTACTAGTGAGTGCGTGTGCGTGGGTTATTTTCTTCTTCTGTGACAAAATGTCCATGTTAAATATGTCTGTTTCCTTCAGTGCACTTGCATTTGGTCAGATAGACTTCTGGGAACGCAATGATTAATGTTCACCAAATAATGTAGCCTATACTTATATTAATAAGTCATTGTCGTGTCATTTTATTCTGTTTGTCAGAAGTAGCCTATATTGATTATTTTCTATTTAGTGATTGACTGTTCTATTTACGCTCTTGTTTTGATAGCACTTAATAGCCCATAAGAACTATTTGAGTAATATATTGACATACTCTGTCTCTGTTCACATCCCTCTGATTTTTGGGCCACTGAGTCACAGACACTGTTTGCAAGAATATTTTGCATTAGTGCCAAGAGAAGAGACGAGACGTTGAACCACATACAGAAACACAAGACACTTGACTCGTGTGGTTGTCCAGTTTTATGCATGTTGAGATTATGCACGAGTATCGTTAAGTGGACCCATACCTACGATATCAACATTTCATTTTTGGAAGTCGTTAGCTAGATCCCTATTACCTTTGGAATCAACTTAACGAGCCAGCGCTTTAGAACTGCGACTCGAGTCCACATTTCAGTGAGCTTTTATCTTTGTATGCAGTACGCAGTGCTCACTGTTTAACGCCAAGTGCATCTCAGTTCATTGGTGCATATCAGATCCCTGCGCTGTGGGCGCCTCTCGTTACCTCCAACGCTCCATGACGGGCGCAATTCAGCACTGGAGATGAGGAGTCAATGGCACGCAAAAACTTCAAGGAGATCGACTAAACGACCTAGACCATTGGACTCGGCTGAGATATTTCACTGATTGATCATTTCCTGATTACACTTTTCTACTTACAGAAAGTTGAGGTTTTCAGCGGAACGCATGCAATGAATTGCATGCCTCGTTCTCCATGGCAAACGGTAATAGCGCGCATGACGGAGCTGCGCCGTTGACTGAGCTGCCACCGTGCCAGTGATTGTACAGTATCCTCCGCTCCGCTCTGAGGAGGAGCACATATCTCGCACCTACCCCCTGTTGCAACGGACTATCGCGGACAGCTGTGACGCACACACGACAACGGAAACATCTCCTAAACTACAGGTGTAAGGACCCTGGGGACGAGGGACTCCAGGCTGTTGTTCAGTCCGTCTCTTATCTTTTAAACTCATCTCTTAACATTAGTACGGTGCTGTCAATTCAAGCCAAACAATCAGATCACACCAGGATAGCTGAGCAACTGTCCTCAAAAAGTCCCGCACGACCATACCGATACTAATGCGCGGGCATTGGCAGTCTGCGCAGCCAGCAGCCAGTACAAGGACGGGCGGCGAGCATGTAAAATAATCTCCGCGAAAATGGACAAAGGGAAATACTTCTACGTCTTCGTTGTGCTTTCGCAAGTACTGGGATTATCATGCGGTCAGTTCTTTCCAGGTAAGTGGCCAGAAAAGCCTCTTTTGCTTCCTCCTCTTGCACTTTTTTTTGCCTCCCAAGTCATCAGTGTAATCAGAGACGCACAATGGAAAGACAGCCCTTGGCGCGCGACTGCCAAGGGAGTCAGCAGGCACTGAAACTTCAATTGTTTTATTTATACAAAGTAATACATGGAGATGTAGCCCCCAGCCACAAGGGTTTGCAGAAAGGTTGACTTAAATGAGTCAACAGGTTGCGTTTTAATGCAGTGGGTTTTCCGTGGATTGATTGGTAACTCATAAATGATGCACCTCAGTCAGTTGCCATCTGGTCGGAACTTGAACCGTAGCTATTTCAAATCATTCCATCATCGCACCTGTTATTAAACATTTTTATTGGCTGCCACATCGGTCTCACAGATAGTCGTAAACGAAGATGCCCCAATAATAAACCCATCTCTTATTGCAATAAACTTAACGGACCGATGTGCCTTGAACTTGAACTATCAGAAAACTTGTGCACGATTTATATCAGTTACTCTGAAAAGTAATCCGTCTTTGAACCCAGTCGGGTCCTCAACTTTGGTATTGCAGCTGGCTGCATACATTCCTCGTAAAGAATCCAAATGAGAATGCGTGCCGCTTCGGGTTCACGAACCAAAGAGAAGCATCACACCTCACACGGGCATGCAACAGAAAAGCAGTAGCCCTCAGTGGAAGCCAGTGAGCATTTTTGAACAGGGCTTGGCTACAAATGAGTTTGGCTTTAATCACGATTTTTTTTGCCTACAGACAGTAATAATAAAACAACAACAGCTATACACACTTGTGTTCGTAAGAACAAGTTCGCTTGAAAGCTGCCTGCAGCAGCTCGGACAATCTGGCCGATAGGTGGTGCCCTAGCTACATGTAAGTGCTCTGCGCGCCTTGTAACACGGTTGCTTCTTTCAACGGGCACGGCCAGGGCTATATTGCCAATAATATTTATTGGTGTCTTCTTCTGAGTTTGGACAATTCCGTTTCCCAACAAATTCTGTCTTTATTATCATGTCAGTATTTTTCAATTTAATGAAACATGACAGTGTAATCTTATGTGAAAGGTGCTGTGGTGACAGCTAAGAATGTGTGTGTGTGTGTATTGGTGTGTGTGTGTTGGTGTGTGTGTTTTTTTAAAAGCTCATCATGCTGGTTTTTCTGTCATTTCATAAACATGATTACATTTTTGCCAATTTAATAAATGTGTATAAGTTCACTACACCACTTTACTGGCACAGTAGAATAGGCCTGCGTCTGAAACAGGGGCCTAATGCCATTTACAGACAGTGGGAAATGTATTCAACCTTTCAAATGTCCATAAATACAATTGGCATCACTCTGGCTGTTATTGTGTTTCACTGTTCACTTATTTCCGAGGGAGGCTGCATTAATATTAGCAGGCTGCATTAATATTACATGGCAAATAATGAAGTAAATGGGATAACTTTTTCTACCTAAACATATATATCGCCAGCTTGCATCAGAAAATCAGCAAGAGTTGTCACTGCTGCATGTCCACAGTGATTGCGTGCTTATTTATTTTATATGACCATTATATTCATTATTGTTATTGTTATTAGGCTATTATTACTATTATTACTATTATTATTATTATTATTATTATTATTATTATTATTATTATTATGAGGCCTATCTTTTTTTTTTAAATCAAATTCACGGAGGATAGATGTATTTTTATTGAGCAATACTTATGAAGTGCTGGCAAGCAAACAGTACTCTCCCTTGTATTTAAATGCAGCCTACTGCGTGACAAGTGTCCTTGTTTTATAACCAGAGAAGAGCTGCCAAGCACGACCAAAGGACTTACTATAGTAGCCTACCCCACGCATGCCCTGACTTCTGATGCGAGCTTTTCACTGTGTATCCCAAGTTTCCCAGGTTGATACCACAGAATGTGGTAGATAAATGCACCCAGTGTCATGTCTGTATATATATTGCTCAGTTTTATTACGTCTTGTGCCCCATTAGTGCAACATGATGTGAAATGAAAGATTTTGTTGTTGAATGCAAACTTACTTTAGCCGTCGATCACAGCAGCCGAGCTAAGAGGATGAGGACATGGCTGATCTGTGGGCAATTTTTTCTTGGAGCAGGCGTCACTCTTAATTATTTAAGTCTCTGAGGGTGCTGGCCCAAATTTCAAATTCAATGTTTCAAGAAGGAGGCCGCACCTTGCATAGTAGTGTTTTTTATTGCACAGACGCGTTTCGACGTGTGCCTTCTTCAGTGTGATCTGTGGGCAAAGCAAGTGATGGTGGATGCGAACACAGCAGCCTTTTATAGGCTGAGCAGAACGCAGTTCATCAGATTCCCATTGGAGGCGAGAAGTCAGGCCGTTTGCCGTTTGCCATTTTCTGTTTGCCATCACCATTTCTCTTCCTTCTTTTTTTTATTCAACTGTCTGTGACACTTGTCACTTTGGATTCCTGAAGTGCTCTTTGGAGGCTCTCGGTTTGTATTGAAGGGGGATACAGTCTAGTCTAGCTCATATCGCCACGGTGACGGCAGGGAAGGGGCCACCAATGGATTTAGGGGATTCGACTGCTCCATTATATTTCTTTCAGCCTGTCAAAATAAAAGCCCTATTTATAAAAAGGGGTGTCATTATCTGGTGCTTTTGTTTGACAGAAGCCTCATTAACCTTATTTCAGCAAGTGACACTCTGCAGCTCCCGCTCCTTAAAGGATAAGGTCATGGTCTGACCTTGGCTTCAAAACAATGCCAGTAAAGAAGAATAGGGATCTCAGGGAAATGCAGACCCTGTCCTTAATCCTTAATATTAGCAGGTCATCCCTCTATTCAAATATCAGATGTGGAGAGAGAGAGAGAGAGAGAGAGAGAGAGAGAGAGAGAGAGAGAGAGAGAGAGAGAGAGAGAGAGAGAGAGAGAGAGACAGAGAGACAGAGTCAGAGAGAGGGGGGGGTTACAATAATGTCTCTCCATTTGTCTAAGCCCCTCTTCTCTCTCCATTCTTCTGGAGAATAGGCCTCAGCCCTGATCACATCAACTGTAGACAACCACTCCAGTGGATAATCTCCTCTCCTCTCCTCTCCTCTCCTCTCCTCTCCTCTCCTCTCCTCTCCTCTCCTCTCCAAGGCCGCTCGCTAATCCCAACACACTGTTGCTCTGTCAATCTACAGGCCTGCCTGCCTGCCTGCCTGCCTGTGCCGGGGAATGGAAATATGGGGGTGGGGGGGTTGGTGTGTGTGGCTGTGTGTGTGTGTGTGTGTGTGTGTGTGTGTGTGTGTGTGTGTGTGTGTGTGTGTGTGTGTGTGTGTGTGTGTGTGTGTGTGTGTGTGTGTGTGTGTGTGTGAGTAGTGTGTGTGTGCGTTTATGATGATGGAGACACTCAATGTTGTGCTGAAAGATAAGAGTTGTTTTGTCTCCAGCAGCAGGTTGGAGGCAGTGTTTATGATGTCATTAGCAGTGTTGGCCCTGATATTTCAATATGGAGGGAAATATGGTCGTCGGAGGCTGCTGTCTCTCTCTCTCCACCATCGCAACACAACCCCCCCCCCCTTATAACATGCTGCAGTGGTCGACTCTGTCGTGTGTGTGTGTGTGTGTGTGTGTGTGTGTGTGTGTGTGTGTGTGTGTGTG
Organism: Engraulis encrasicolus; assembly: GCF_034702125.1. Taxonomy (NCBI): domain Eukaryota; kingdom Metazoa; phylum Chordata; class Actinopteri; order Clupeiformes; family Engraulidae; genus Engraulis; species Engraulis encrasicolus. The sequence goes on from NC_085870.1 coordinate 2,379,491, forward strand.
TGTGTGTGTGTGTGTGTGTGTGTGTGTGTGTGTGTGTGTGTGTGTTGTGCACCTTAAAAATATCAACAGCACTGGGTTTTTAACCTTGAATTGTGGGTAGGGGATCTCATTTTTTTTACTGTTCGATTTACTTGATTAATTTATTATTACTCATATTATTACTATTATTTACTTAAATTTATTATGCTTCATTATACTTCATGAATTAAGACTTTATTTGACTACTTCTTTTTGGTTACTTCTATAGGCCTACTTCAAACTACGCAGTGTTGTTGCTCCACTCACAATTTCGTTGACTTCATTCACAATGACAATAAACTCCTTGAATCTTGAATCTTGAATCTTGAATTAGAAACTGTGAGCTTTTAGCTGTGTAAGAGACTGGATGTTTGTTTTTTTTTCTCCCCGGAAGAAAGAAATGCTATGATCTAACACTGATATTGAGTGAGCGTAACAGAAAGCTGCTTCATTTAGCAGCTTGTGAGGCTGTGAGGCATAGTGTAAAAGCTGCGATGGAGCTCAATGGAGCTGTATGCAGTGCAGTATATCTGTAGCTGCTGCTGCCCAAATAAGGAATGTAGCTAGGCAGTGGTGTAGTCTACTTTTTTGTGGTGGGTATACTGTATATTTGATTTTTTTTAGAAGTGGGTATTCTGTTTATATTTGTGCTATTCTAAATAATGGATCAATCAATTTTAAGTGGGTATACTGAAATCCCTGAAATTTGGAAGAGGGTATACTCTGTATACCTGCGTTCTACATAGACTACATAGGCCTATTTTCACATTCTATTCTGTGTAGCACAACATTCATGAGCAAGTTCTTCTTACTTTTAATTCCACCAGCAGTCTTAGCACATTCATAGTGAGGAAATATGTTGTTTTGTTTGCTCTGGAGGACTGTATTTGTTATTTTTTTTTTTAACTCTGTACTGTTCCGTAAGTGAGACAACACACTCATATTCCTCCTTTCTAATCCCAAATCTTGGGATTATTTACAGCTCTTCCAACATGTTCAAAAGTAAGACGAGCTCAAACATTTTTTTTTCATTTCACTTTTTTAATGTTTTTTTATTTTGAGGCCAGGGCCGGCCCAAGCCTTTTTGGGGCCCCCATAAAAAAGGCATCTGGGGCCCCCCATACCCAATACAATTATTTTCTTCCAGGAAGTTCGCTACCCACGGGGGGGGGCTTGGGGGCCCAAGGCCACCGAATACTTCGCTAGCCTTTTTGGGGCCCCCATAAAAAAAAAAATCTGGGGCCCCCCATACCCAATACAATTCATTTCTTCATTTCACCGCTCACGGGGGGGCCCTCGGGGGCCCAAGGCCACCGAATAGTTCGCTAGCCTTTTTGGGGGCCCCCATAAAAAAAAAACCTGGGGCCCCCCATACCCATTACAATTCATTTCTTCATTTCACCGCTCACGGGGGGGCCCTTGGGGCCCAAGGCCACCGAATAGTTCGCTAGCCTTTTTGGGGCCCCCATAAAATAAATCATCCGGGGCCCCCCATACCCAATACAATTCGTTACTTCCTGGAAGTTCGTCGCTCACGGGGGCCCCTCGGGGGCCCTAATCCATTGAATAGTTGGCTTATGGCTCGGGCTGGCCCTGTTTGAAGCAGAGGAGTGGACGCCGACATTGAATCTGGATCTGTGAAAGACAAGCATAGAGCAGAGCATTATACAGTGGTTAATGCCGGAACATGTTTTGTTTTGTGAGAGTGGAACTCTAGGTTTTTTAGTAAATCTTACCTGTCTGCATCCTGACTCCCCGCTGACATCCAGTGTCCCGTGTTTCACCCGTCGTCACTGGGACAGGTGCCAAAGGGCGCGTTGGCTCTTCGCTGTCCTACCCAGGTGGCATCAAGGACCGGCCCAAGCCTTTTTGGGGCCCCCATAAAAAGTCATCCGGGGCCCCCCCATACCCAATACAATTATTTTCTTCCAGGAAGTTCGCTGCCCAGGGGGGGGGGGCCCTCGGGGGCCCAAGGCCACCGAATAGTTCGCTAGCCTTTTTGGGGCCCCCATAAAAAAGGCATCTGGGGCCCCCCATACCCAATACAATTCATTACTTCCTGGAAGTTCGCCGCACAAGGGGGGGCCCTTGGGAGCCCAAGGCCACCGAATAGTTCGCTAGCCTTTTTGGGGCCCCCATAAAAAAATAATCTCCGGGGCCCCCCATACCCAATACAAGTCATTTCTTAACTTTGCTGCTCACGGGGAGGGGGGCTTGGGGGCCCAAGGCCACCGAATAGTTCGCTAGCCTTTTTGGGGCCCCCATAAAAAAATCATCCGGTGCCCCCCATACCCAATACAATTCATTACTTCCTGGAAGTTCGCCGCTCATGGGGGGACCCCTTGGGGGCCCTAAGCCACCAAATAGTTGGCTTATGGCTCAGGCCGGCCCTGTTTGAAGCAGAGGAGTGGACGCCGACATTGACTCTGGGCCTGTGAAAGACAAGCATAGAGCAGAACATTATACAGTGGTTAATGCTGGAACATGTTTTGTTTTGTGAGAGTGGAACTCTTTTTTTTTTAGTAAATCTTACCTGTCTGCATCCTGACTCCCTGCTGACATCCAGTGTCCCGTGTTTCACCTGCTGGCGATGGGACAGGTGCCAAAGGGCACGTTGGCTCTTTGGGGCCCCCATAAAAAAATCATCCGTGGCCCCCCATACCCAATACAAGTCATTTCTTAACTTTGCTGCTCACGGGGAGGGGGGCTTGGGGGCCCAAGGCCACCGAATAGTTCGCTAGCCTTTTTGGGGCCCCCATAAAATAAATCATCCGGGGCCCCCCATACCCAATACAATTCATTTCTTAACTTTGCTGCTCACGGGGGGGGGCTTGGGGGGGGGGGGGGGGGGGGGGGGGCCCTCGGGGGCCCAAGGCCACCGAATAGTTCGCTAGCCTTTTTGGGGCCCCCATAAAAAAATCATCCGGTGCCCCCCATACCCAATAAATACAATTAACATCGCCGCTCATGGGGGGACCCCTTGGGGGCCCTAAGCCACCAAATAGTTGGCTTATGGCTCAGGCCGGCCCTGTTTGAAGCAGAGGAGTGGACGCCGACATTGACTCTGGGTCTGTGGAAGACAAGCATAGAGCAGAACATTATACAGTGGTTAATGCTGGAACATGTTTTGTTTTGTGAGAGTGGAACTCTAGTTTTTTTTTAGTAAATCTTACCTGTCTGCATCCTAACTCCCCGTTGACATCCAGTGTCCTGTGTTTCACCTGCCGGCGCTGGGACAGGTGCCAAATGGCGCGTTGGCTCTTCGCTGTCCTATACCCAGGTGGCATCGAGGACCTCCCTCTCTCTGTGTGGTAGCAGTAGCAGGCCAGAGACGACTCACTGCCTCTAGTCTGCGGGTCGGTGTCTGTCTGATGCTTCCTTGCTTTGAGATCTCCAGCATCCCGTGTGGCTGGCTACACAGTAGAAAGAAATGTTAATTCAACCTGCAGAGAGTACTCTGGGACCAAATCCACTGTAGAATGTGTTAAAGTGATACTGTCCCATTTTTGGAAATAAGTTTATTTTACACCTCTCCTTGAGTTAAATGATTGGGTTGTACCTTTCTCCTGTACTTCCAACTGTTCTCTGAGTATGGCAGTGCAAATTTTACTTCAAAGCTAGCAGTTAACGTTGAGTCCTATGAGACCAGTTAGCCGCCAGCTGGTCTCATAGGACTCCATGTTAACTGCTAGCGTAAAATTTGCACTGCCATACCCAGAAAACGGTTCAAAGTACAGGAGAATGGTAATTTAACTCAAGGGCAGGTGTAAAATAACCTTATTTCCAAAAATGGGACAGTATCACTTTAAATGCACTCTCTTAAGTGTTGAAGTAAAGCTGAGAAATGGACTGCACATGATAATAAATAATAATAATACATGAGTTTTATATAGCGCTTTTCATGATACTAAAAGTCGCTTTGACAAGGTTAGAGGTTGATGGTTTGTTGGTTTTTAAGTAGAGGGATAGCTCATCAACACAGCACACTATGTTATATTTATACATTTTTATGTCAACAAAGTTGACAAAAACAGAAAGTTAACACTTAGCCACATACCTACCCACCACATTGATACATAATGTCACACAGTCCCAACATCTGATGTACAACAACATTCATTCAATGTCTGCAAGACTGGACCAACAGTAGAGTTAATTAAAGACTTTGGTGCACCTTGTGTGTGCTAATTGCATGCCATGTCCAATATTCTAAGCACTAATCTCAGGTAGACTGTGAGTGCATCTTAATATAGGACCTTGCCTCCTCCACTTGCCTCCTCCACTCGCTTCTCGTCATGATGACATCACTGACAACAGCATTATATTTCAATATCTTGCAAAAGCTCAATTGTAGAGTCTTTTTCTCGTTTGCAATTGTTATGGTGAATGAAAAACAGTCCCTCAAAAGTTGTTGTGGCGAGGCTGACAGCTGGGAAACTTTATCGTTTTCTCCACGGAGGAGGGGCCAGGAGGCGGGACGAGGAGACAAGCACAAGTGGAGGAGGCAAGGTCACATATTGGGATGCACCCTGTGTTAGCAGAGTGGTGGGTGAATGTAGACGAGTGTTAAAGTGTGATCAGTATGCATGAATTGACTTGATCCACACTTTAGCTGCACCTTTTACTGTCAAACATCTACATGAATTCATGTCAGGCAACGCTTTTGCTAAAAAAAAGAAAGAAAGGTGTGACGTGACTCTTTTAATGAACATCTACTCCTACTCTGTGGGTGCTGTGGGATAATCATTGGACTCCTTGTCCATGCCATTAAGGTGCTTAATCATAGTGATTGATTGATAGAAAACTGCTTAATCGCCAACCTAATTATCCTCGATTGCTTCCTACTTTTTGACAGTAAAATGATCAGCTATAGTTACAGTGTGTCAGAGTACCGCTATGTCTGTTTGTACCTGTGCATTTACTAACTGGCACATTCTGTCTGTTTGTACCTGTGCATTTACTAACTGGCACCCGGTATGTCTGTTTGTACCTGTGCATTTACTAACTGGCACATGCTTGGAGTTGGTTGGGCTTTTGAAATAACGTGGTGAGTGTGATCTTAGTGTGATTTACTGTATGCTGGGTTAGGTAGATGAGGCGGTGCCTTTACCTGACTCCAGCCATCTGGTATTTGTGGCGACTGGCTCTGTGCATGACATAGCCTCTATCTTCCTTATTGTGTTGGCCTGGGCCCTCCCTCCGCTGTGTTGCTACTGATAAGCAGCTGGTTTGTGTCATGAGTTTCTGCCCACCAATCAGGGCCATGGGAATGAACGACATGGCTTCACCTGTCTGTAAAAGGAAAAGCAGAGAACACAACATGCTGTAGCATCACAATAGCAGATAAAAGCACGGCTGGCGAACAGGAAGGAATGTCCGCATCACATGATTTAGAGTGTTCACCATGAAAAGGTTCCATGAACTATGATGCAACCGGGATAGAATGTTCACATAGAATTATATCGGGTCAGAGAAAAATAGGGTCAGAGAAAAGTACTCACCTGTTTTACTAAATCCCAAATCCCTTATGACATCCGATTCCATTGCAGTCATTCCGTGACCAGATCTGTGTGAGTTTACGTAATCTTAGTGATGTATGGAAGGTAGAATGCCATTATTTAAAGCTTCAAATGTGGATTTTTTTTTTTTTAAAAGCACACATCTCAAAAGTGTTACTCACCTCTTTGATTTTTGCTGGTCACTGTCACTGCATTTTTCTTGGGGTAGTCTATTTCTTGGGGTAGTCTTTTTTCTTGAGTTTACAGCCCTTAGCTGTGACGAGTTTGCCGCCCTGATGAGCCATGATGAGTTTGCAGCCCTAATGGTGTTGAGTTTGCTGCCCTTAGCTGTGATGAGTTTGAGGCCCTGATGAGCTGTGATGAGTTTGCAGCCCTTAGCTGTGATGAGTTTGCAGCGTTTGGCTGTGATGAATTTGAGGCCCTAATGGTGTTGAGTTTGCAGCCCTTAGCTGTGATGAGTTTGCGGCCCTTAGCTGTGATGAGTTTGCAGCCCTGATGGTGTTGAGTTTGCGGCCCTTAGCCGTGATGAGTTTGCGGCCCTGATGATCCGTGATGATTTTGCGGCCGTGATGAGCCGTGATGACTTTGCGGCCCTTAGCTGTGATGAGTTTGAAGCCCTGATGAGCCCTCACCTGTGATGAGTTTGCTGATGGTGGCTGATGGTTGATGGCTGATGGCTGATGGTGTTGAGTTTGCAGCCCTGATGAGCTGTGATGAGTTTGCAGCCCTTAGCTGTGATGAGTTTGCAGCCCTTAGCTGTGATGAGTTTGCAGCCCTTAGCTGTGATGAGTTTGCAGCCCTGATGGTGATGAGTTTGCAGCCCTGATGAGCTGTGATGAGTTTGCGGCCATGATGAGTTTGTGGCCCTTAGCTGTGATGAGTTTGCAGCCCTGATGGTGATGAGTTTGCGGCCCTTAGCTGTGCTGAGTTTGCAGCCCTGATGAGCTGTGATGAGTTTGCGGCCGTGATGAGTTTGCAGCCCTGATGAGCCGTGATGAGTTTGCAGCCCTGATGGTGCTGAGTTTGCGGCCCTGATGAGCCGTGATGAGTTTGCAGCCCTTAGCTGTGATGAGTTTGCGGCCCTTAGCTGTGATGAGTTTGCAGCCCTGATGGTGTTGAATTTGCAGCCCTTAGCTGTGATGAGTTTGCAGCCCTTAGCTGTGATGAGTTTGCAGCCCTGATGGCGTTGAGTTTGCGGCCCTGATGCTCTCACTGCACCCGGCCCTTAGCCGCGATGAGTTTGCGGCCCTTATGGTGTTGAGTTTGCGGCCCTAATGGTGTTGAGTTTGCGGCCCTTAGCTGTGATGAGTTTGCGGCCCTGATGGCGTTGAGTTTGCGGCCCTGATGCTCTCACTGCACCCGGCCCTTAGCCGCGATGAGTTTGCGGCCCTAATGGTGTTGAGTTTGCGGCCCTTAGCTGTGATGAGTTTGCGGCCTGATGGCGTTGAGTTTGCGGCCCTGATGCTCTCACTGCACCCGGCCCTTAGCCGCGATGAGTTTGCGGCCCTTATGGTGTTGAGTTTGCGGCCCTGATGGCGTTGAGTTTGCGGCCCTGATGCTCTCACTGCACCCGGCCCTTAGCCGCGATGAGTTTGCGGCCCTTATGGTGTTGAGTTTGCGGCCCTTAGCTGTGATGAGTTTGCGGCCTGATGGCGTTGAGTTTGCGGCCCTGATGCTCTCACTGCACCCGGCCCTTAGCCGCGATGAGTTTGCAGCCCTGATGGTGCTGAGTTTGCGGCCCTGATGAGCCGTGATGAGTTTGCAGCCCTTAGCTGTGATGAGTTTGCGGCCCTGATGGCGTTGAGTTTGCGGCCCTGATGCTCTCACTGCACCCGGCCCTTAGCCGCGATGAGTTTGCGGCCCTTATGGTGTTGAGTTTGCGGCCCTAATGGTGTTGAGTTTGCGGCCCTTAGCTGTGATGAGTTTGCGGCCCTGATGGCATTGAGTTTGCGGCCCTGATGCTCTCACTGCACCCGGCCCTTAGCCGCGATGAGTTTGCGGCCCTAATGGTGTTGAGTTTGCGGCCCTTAGCTGTGATGAGTTTGCGGCCTGATGGCGTTGAGTTTGCGGCCCTGATGCTCTCACTGCACCCGGCCCTTAGCCGCGATGAGTTTGCGGCCCTTATGGTGTTGAGTTTGCGGCCCTTAGCTGTGATGAGTTTGCGGCCCTGATGGCGTTGAGTTTGCGGCCCTGATGCTCTCACTGCACCCGGCCCTTAGCCGCGATGAGTTTGCGGCCCTTATGGTGTTGAGTTTGCGGCCCTAATGGTGTTGAGTTTGCGGCCCTTAGCTGTGATGAGTTTGCGGCCCTGATGGCGTTGAGTTTGCGGCCCTGATGCTCTCACTGCACCCGGCCCTTAGCCGCGATGAGTTTGCGGCCCTAATGGTGTTGAGTTTGCGGCCCTTAGCTGTGATGAGTTTGCGGCCCTGATGGCGTTGAGTTTGCGGCCCTGATGCTCTCACTGCACCCGGCCCTTAGCCGCGATGAGTTTGCGGCCCTTATGGTGTTGAGTTTGCGGCCCTTATGGTGTTGAGTTTGCGGCCCTAATGGTGTTGAGTTTGCGGCCCTTAGCCGTGATGAGTTTGCGGCCCCATAGCCGTGATGAGTTTGCAGCCCTAATGATGTTCTCGACCCCTGATACCGGTCTGGGGACATGATCATGTCTCCCTCCTCCTGGTGTATTCTTGTAGGTCTTCTCATCAGTTGGGCTGCTATAATATTGGCACCCGATGGTGAATTCGGTGCCTAATGCGTGTGCCCATGTGCCAGTGTGCCCATTCCGCAGATGGTAATGTGGGACAGGAAATAGACAGATGGACACGAGTCTGTCCAGAGGAGGAAAGAAACCATAACAGCATAAGGAATCAGCAGTATGATTTTAGCACTTTAGATTTTAACATTTCTTATTTTTTTGGTTTAGCAGTCAGTTCCTTGGGCACATTTAACAGATTATATTATAACATACTATATGTCTTTACATGTACTTATAACATACCACATGAATATTTGGGCAATAACACAAACACATTGGTAGTCTGCTACCCATGAAAAAATTGGTAAACCATAGAGAATTTTCATAGAGAACTATCTCTCTCTCTCTCTCTCTCTCTCTCCCTCTCTCTCTCTCTGAGTCTCAGTCCCCTCACCTGTCTACGTCCGTGTCCCCGGGCTTAGGGCACGGCCTGAAGGGCCCTCACAGGAGTATGATCCTGAGAGGGCTGAGGGGGTGGGGGCCGGGGCGGGGACGGAAGGCGGGGCCGAGGGGCAGCTCCAGGGTGATGCGGGGCCTCTTGTCGCTCCTCAGGAGGCGGCGGAGAACACTCTCCTGGCTGCCGGCCATACGCAGCAGATCGTCAAAGGAGATGGGGTCCTCGTAGACGATGCCACCCCAGCCGGGGCGGTTGTCCTCGCACTTCCTGTTGTTGGACTGGCGCTGAGGCTGCTCTCTCAGGACGGCCAGGATCACGCGGAGGCGCTCGTACTCGCGGTTGGGCGTGAACTGGTGCTTGGCTGCCCTGGCCGCCTTGCCCCTCAGCTGGGCACCTCGGAGGCGTGGCAGAGTCTTCTCGGTGCCGCTGCCGCCGAGTCGGGCCAGGGGCGCGACCGAGCCCGGTCCACGCCCACGCCCACCACGCCCACGCTGCCCACAGGGGAGGAGCTTCTTGCCTTTGCCGTATGGGTCGCCCGCGGCGGCTGCGATGTGGATTGACGGCTTGTCCATCTGGGGCCTCTTGGGCAGGAGTCTACCGCCGCCGCTGGGGTGCACCTTCTGGGGCTGCGGCTGCAGGGGGGCGGAGCGGAGGCGAGTCTTGCTAACCACGCCAGCCGGCGGCGGCTGCTGTGGCCTGGTGGTCCTCGGCCGAGTCTTCTTGCTGCTGACGGCCGCGCAGTTCAGCGGGCCGATGAAGCACACGTGCTCACTGGTGCTTTCCGAGACGTGGCTGATGGTCGGACCCTCGACAGCCGCCGCTGCCTTGGTGCTCGAGGCGTCAAGCTGCTCGGGCCTCTTGGGCGGAACCGGCACCATCATCGGCACGCCGGCTTTGGACGGGGAGTCGTGTAGCATGCTCACCACCTTGACCCTCCTCACGCTCCTGCGCTGTTTGGAGCCTGCGCCCCCGGGGGGTCGGGGCTGGTGCGGCGTCGCGTCCGCCCTGCTCGGCCTCTCGCTGGCGGCGACGTCGGCCGTCGTCATGGCAACCTTGGATCCAACAGCGGTGGTGGTGTTGGTGGTGTTGGTGGCTCTAGCTGCACCCGTGGGGCTGGGGGCCCGTGGAGCATTGGACTGCTGCTGCCGTGGCGGCATGTGGCTCGCGCTGGGCCTCTCGCTAGCAGCAACGTCGGTCATCGTCGTTGTCATGGTGATAGAGGTGGTGGAACATGACGGAAGGCCGGTGATCGGTGCTAGAAGCTGCCTTGGACGTCTGGCTGAGGTTGCTCTCGCAGCAGCGGCTGGGGCCGGGGGGTGAGGCTGCTGGTGCGGCACGGCATCCGCCTTGCCCGTTGGCTTCTCGCTTGTAGCGACGACGTCGGTCGTTGTCATGGCAACCTTGGGTCCGCACATGATGACAGTGGTTTTGGGACACGGTGGGAGGCCGTTGCCCGGTGCTGCGAGGTGCCTTGGACGTCTCGCGGAGGTGGCTCTGGCTGCGGCCGGGGGGCGGGGCTGCTGGTGCGGAGCGGCATCCACCTTGCCTGTTGGCTTCTCACCTGCAGCAGCGACGACGTCGGTCGTTGTCACAGCAACCTTGGGGCCACACATGATGACAGTGGTTTTGGGACACGGTGGATGGCCGTTGGCCGGTGCTCTGGCTCTGGCTGCCATGGGGGTGGTGGAATCAGCGACCGGGTGGCGGGGCTGCTGGTGCGGAGCGGCATCCACCTTGCTTGGCTTCTCACTGGCAGCAACGTCGGTCGTTGTCATGGCAACCTTGGGTCCGCACATGATGACAGTGGTTTTGGGACACGGTGGAAGGCCGTTGACCGGTGCTGCGAGGTGCCTTGGACGTCTCGCGGAGGTGGCTCTGGCTGCGGCCGGGGGGCAAGGCTGCTGGTGCGGCACGGCATCCGACCTGCTTGGCTTCTCGCTGGCAGCGACGACGTCGGTCGTTGTCATGGCAACCTTGGGGCCACACATGATGATAGTGGTTTTGGGACACGGTGGAAGGCCGTTGGCCGGTGCTCTGGCTCTGGCTGCCATGGGGGTGGTGGAATCAGCGACCGGGGGGCGGGACTGCTGGTGCCACACGGCATCCGCCCTGCTTGGCTTTTCGCTGGCAGCAACGTCGGTCGTTGTCATGGCAACCTTGGGTCCGCACATGATGACAGTGGTTTTGGGACACGGTGGGAGGCCGTTTCCCGGTGCTGCGAGGTGCCTTGGACGTCTCGCGGAGGTGGCTCTGGCTGCGGCGGTCGGTGGGCGGGGCTGGTGTGGCGCGGCGTCCGCCCTGCTGGGCCTCTTGCTTGCAGCGACGAAGTCGGTCGTTGTCATGGCAACCTTGGGTCCGCACATGATGACAGTGGTTTTGGGACATGCTGGGAGGCCGTTGGGCGGTGCTGCCAGGTGCCTTGGAGGTATGGCAAAGGTGGTTCTAGCTGCCATGATGGGGCTGGGCGCCCGCGGAGCGTTGGCCTGCTGCTGCTGAGGCGGCCTGAGGCTCACGCCGACGCCGTGCCGGATCGTGGGGCAGCGCATTGCGGACTCGTGGTCATCGTCCTCCTGCTGGCGGAGACGCCTCCTCTGAAGAGAAGGGGGAGGGGCTTGAGGTGGCGGCCCTGGCTCCTTCTGCTCTTTCATGATCTCCTATTCTGTCCTGCACTGTCCAGTGCGGCTGAGATGAGTGCCAGACACAAGCAGAAATATGTTTTTAATTTATCAGTCAGCTTCACACATTATGTTATTCATTTTATTACTGAGATTATTGCCAGACACAAGACACAGAAATATGTTTTTAATTTATCATTCAGCTTCACAGTTGATGTTATTAATTTTATTACTGAGAGTATTGCCAGACACAAGCAGAAATGTGTTTTTAATTTAGCATTCAGCTTCACAGATGATATTTTTCATTTTAGTACTATGTGATCATTAATTTATTTATCATTCAGCTTCACAGATGATATTATTCATTTTATCATTATGTGATCATTAATTTATTAATCATTCAGCTTCACAGATGATATTTTTCCTTTTATTACTATGTGATCATTAATTTATTTACTATTGATTATTGATCTAGGCTATTTATAGCCTATTATATGGGTCGATTTTTTTATATATCCCAAGGGCATACGGTAATCTCTCACAGGCTTATTCATTTTAGATTACATTGCTCACACATTATTTTCAATATTATTGTTATCAAATTAGGCCTAACAGATTTTACGAATTCCTTTACATTTACACAATCTGATTTAAACGCTAATACTTTTGTTGCGTTAGAAGTTCACAGTGCAATATATTATAGCCTACTTTACGTCTGCCTACTTTGTAGACCATTATTTGTTATTATTATAGTATGTGTATATAGACTTACACAACAGCTGGAGATCAACGCTGTTTTGGAGATGGAATGAGCTACTGTAGATTAATATTGAAAATGGCGGACTTCATCAATGTCGGATATCTTCTTGCGCGACGTGCATCTGAAATAAAATGATCAATGCGCTACTACTTTATGGAATTCATGGCGTCACCTAGTTACTATTATGACGTAGCGTTTGACACAAACGCAAGGTCGCCGGCCGCGGAGCGTGAGAATTCCATGCCGAACGCATCATCAATCAGCTGGAAGTCCGTTCCAAGCTATCCTAAATTAGCGCTGTAACGCCTGCTTCTATTCCAAAAACACAAATATTGAATGGCAGGTGGGGGCGACAGCAGGCTAATGTAGGTCCGTTTTGTGTAGGACAGGATTAATTATCAAACTCAATTTGGGTTTAGCAGAGCTTGTCATGCACCCGTCGTCATGGAAAACAGCTCTAAAGTTTTGTTGTTCTTTTTTCCAAACATCACCCATTTCAGCCTTAATGTTGATAATTACAATGAATAATATTCATTAATGTTGGAATAACATAAAACCAACCATATCTGCAACAAGACCATAAATGTTCCACAAACTTAATTACAATTTTTCCATAGCTCACATTTAAAAAAATACATATTCTAGTCTAATTCAACAATGACCTGAGGAAGCATTACAGAAGCTCTGCAGAGAATGTATTGCACTCTTTTTTTCCAGGAAAGGTTGTGAATGATGAGCAATACCTTATAAGCCCATTTTGTTATGGCAACAATGTTTAGCCTGAGTGCTCTACACACTTCAAAGTTCAATAAATTCTGTGGTATGGGTGTATAGTGTTGTCTGACACATAGAGGGGCTCCCTTGGGGAAAAATGAGCAGCCAGCTCTTAGTATTTTGTGTGTTTATAATTGACAGACAGAGATATGAAACTCACAGTTGAGCCGAAGGAAATGAAGAAACTGAGTTGATAGTGTTACTGGCAGGAGATATATTGAAGTGAAGCTATGACATTTTCAAAATTGAATAGAAGGCCCACAACTGTGTGGAAACATAATGCAAGGCGATTGAATCACCAAGCAGAAGTTCAGGGGACCAGTGCAGTGTGAGGAGAGGGGGATGCTGAGGGGAGAAAAGAAAAAGAAAAAAAAGCACACAGAAATGGAGGGCTGGTTCAGGAAGGTGAAACACACGAGTGCTCGTGCCACTTACTGGGCTCCGTCTCGCTGAAGTTAATGGATTTCACACACACACACACACACACACACACACACACACACACACACACACACACACACACACACACACACACACACACACACACACACACACACACACACACACACCTGCCAACTGTGCGCCGCAAAACAGGAACTTGACTTTTTCAATCAGCCCATTAGAAACAGTTAAGACTACAATTGTGTCTGTCTCCCAACACCCAAATAGCCCCCCTTATCATCTTATTTGGCCAGTGTGCTGCCAGGTAGCGGGGTGTGTGTGTGTGTGTGTGTGTGTGTGTGGGGGGGGGGGGTTGGGGTTCTGGGTGATGCTGTCAGTCAAGCCTCTGGTTAGTATTCCGGCTGTGCCCTCGCTCGCTTATCACCCTGACTTTTAGCCACATTCTGAAGACTCGCTCTGTTCTGGTCTCTTTCTATTCTATTCTATTTTATTCTATTCTACTCTGTTCGATTCTACTCTATTCTATTCTATTCTATTCTATTCTATTCTATGACCAAGAAATGACTTAATACTTGGGCATGCGGTTCACTTTACCATACACAGTGTGTGTGTGTGTGTGTGTGTGTGTGTGTGTGTGTGTGTGTGTGTGCGTGTGCGTGTGTGTGCGCGTGCGTGTGCGTGTGCGTGTGTGTGGAATTGCCTTCAGAATGTAATCCTCCTTCCCAAATCCCCCCCTCTCTCTCTTGAGATCCTATAGCACTCATATGCAGCGGTGACTGTAAGTTCAGCTTTGGATTCTCTCCTGTCTGAATTTTGTCAGACTGTTCGTTTGTAATGTAACACAAATTCATGATTTGACACCATCATGCCACTTGAAAATGACTTGGAAAAATGTCTTCTTTTTATGTTGCCAGTCTCCAGTTATGAAACCTTTCAGAGAGACAAAAGTTTCTCACTTCCCTTACCGAGTAAACAGGTGCCCTGGGTGTTTCGGTAACTGATCCTTGCAAAGGAAGTCGTTGTCTTGAATTGTATTTTTAGGACACTTTTGCTTTATTGAGAGGAAGAGTGATCTTTGATTTGTACTCTTTCATCAAAACCTCCAAGGACCATCTGTGCTGCCTCCCTCCTACTATCACATAGCTCTGTTGCCATAGCTCTCTCTCTCTCTCTCTCTCTCTCTCTCTCTCTCTCTCTCTCTCTCTCTCTGTTTTTCTCTCTCTGTTTCTCTACTTATTTTCTTACCTCACTCACTCACTCACTTCTCTGGCTCCATCTCTGTCTCTCTCTCTCTCTCTCTCTCTCTCTCTCTCTCTCTCTCTCTCTCTCTCTCTCTCTCTCTCTGTTTTTCTCTCTCTGTTTCTCTACTTATTTTCTTACCTCACTCACTCACTCACTTCTCTGGCTCCATCTCTGTCACTCTGTCTCTCTCTCTCTCTCTCTCTCTCTCTCTCTCTCTCTCTCTCTCTCTCTCTCTCTCTCTCTCTCTCTCTCTCTATCTCTCTCTCTGTCACTCTCTCTCTCTTCCCTCCCAGGCAGGGACATTGCTGTGCTCATCAGTAGACAGGGGCTGTCTGCTTGGGTGTTTTAATAGGTGATAAAAGGAAATGATATTTTTTTCATTGTGGGGCCA
>NC_085870.1:2406860-2409360 GCF_034702125.1 Engraulis encrasicolus
TGGACAGTGTGCGGGGTTTCTTTGCACTTGAGTTTCCTTCTTCTAACAATTGAAAAGGCACAACCTTCTCGGAGGGCATTTTATTTAGCTGACGTACAAAAAGACAAAAACAGAACACCCTGACCTGCTATTGTATGGATGACACAAGTACAGGAACAGTATAAATAGTGAATTATTAAATAAAAAAACCCTGTTTTTAGCATTTTATTTTAGTATTCTTTTAGCTTGCCATTGTTTCGGTTACACCCTGACCTACTACTGTATGTAGTGGTGTGGATCGACACTGCCCTCACGATCCGATCCGATCACGATTCAGGAGGTAGCGATTCAATTCGATTCGATTCTAAGCGATCCGATCCGATCCGATCCGATTCAATTCTACAATGCATTGCAATGCATTACATTTCTAAGTAAAGCAAATGTTTAATCAGTCATGATGAGGCAATACAAGTAGACAGATACTGAGCAACAATTTATTGGCTGTTTTCTGTATCAGTCTGTATCAGTCTTGCAATGTTTTGAATTGCTTTTATTTCATTTAACATTCATTTGCTCCCGAAATATCCATGGAAGTAATCAAAACTTAAAATTTGCCGGATCGATTCTGGAACTTGCCGGATCGATTCTGGATCGTCCATGCCCTGCATTGGATTGCATCGCCGAATCGATCATTGTTGACACCACTAACTGTATGTATGACACAAGTGCAGGAACAGTATAAATAGTGAATTATTATATAAAAAAAAACCCTTTTTTTAGTATTTTATTTTAGTATTCTTTTAGCTTGCCATTGTTTCGGTTACAGCACGGTCGTGCGGGGGCGCCGCTTGTTAACAACAGTGTGTCACCCGGGCCACAGCTACCAGCTACCAGCTCGCTAATTAGTCAGAGACATATAATTATTTTAATGCACAGTAATCATATAATTATTGCCATACATAATATGGCTTTGTTGAAATAATAATAATGTTCATTCGCTGTAATTTCTGGCTTGGCCTCAGACAAAGAGATTCCATTACTGTAGATGTGTGTGTATGTGTGTGTGTGCACGCACGCTCGTGTGTGTGTGTGGTACTTCTGTTCTGAACTTGCATTGTGTCCCAACCCAACCTCCACCCCCGCTGTAGCACACACACACACACACACACACCACCACCCCCCCTCAACCAGCCTCCTCCGTACCTGACCGCCAACCGCCCACCACCCCCCCCCCCGCCATTATTCGCAAGTGACAATTTTTTATTATGGAGGCTCTCACTTCTTCTGCATTGTCTGGTGGGCATTTACATTCATCTGACAGGCATTAATTATAAACAGCCACGGCAATCATACAAAATGATGGATGACTGAACTCCCTGCCATGACAGCTCTGCAATGCACTGCACCTCTCTGCACCGCACCGCACACAGTCTCTCGGTGAGACAGAGGTTTCATCTAGATGTGTCTAGATTATTTATTTTCTTCAAATGCTACTATTACTATGTCAGAACGATATAAAGGACTTTTAGAAAAAGCACAACAAATACCTCCTCTTATGTATGTCTTCTGTTGTCCAGTCTTGCACTTTAAATGTCTGTATGAGCAATGTCTACGTCCATACTGTCTATGTCCATGTATGAGTACTGTCTATGTCTATACTGTCTATGTCCTTACCTAGATTAGTCTATGTCTGCATGGGAGAGCAAGAAACGCAATTTCAAATTCTTTGTATGACCAGTGCATGTAAAGAAATTGACAATAAACTTGACTTGACTTGACTTGACTTGACTTGATGTGTCTAGACCCCTAATGAGCTAGAGCAGGGGTTCCCAAACTGGGGTGCGTGCACCCCTGGGGGTGCGTGCGCGGCCTGCCATAAGGGTGTGCACGAGCTAAATAGAGCCTTGGTGGATATGTGAGTTTTTATCCAGCATTAATGAACATGAAGTAGCTTTTAATTTTTTGATTTGTATGCTGGAAGGGTCCACCTGAAGTGTAGTTTAACTCCTAGACTATTGGAAAAGAGGATTCCCCAATACAACTGTGCATAATGTGCAGTGAATCATAGTTGCGTGGCCATCAGCACACCAAAATATTTGCTCAGGGGGTGCGTCGACCACATTGAAATGTACAAGGGGGTGCGCAGGGGGAAAAGTTTGGGAACCGCTGAGCTAGAGAAGTGCACAGGTTGGGTGTCAAAAGGGTTTCATGCTATACCGCTGCCAAATTGATACTCTTGAAATGGTGCTGGTTCCTAAGCGGTTTTTAAATTGGTAGTCTACTTTCAAAAAAAAAAGGCAGCACAATAGATTTGGTAATGAAACAATGACTTTATTCCTAAGGCAAATAAACAAAAAGCATATTCACATTCAAGAAATATGACGCCGATCACAGATAGGGGGCCGCATGCGTCAGTTTTTGGGGTGCATCTGCCTACGCTGTTCAATCAAGTTGTTTGGTAGTTTAGTAAACTTCGAGACTCGTTTAGAGTCCGAAAAGAACCCCAGCTGCTTACAAATAA
>NC_085870.1:2419360-2421860 GCF_034702125.1 Engraulis encrasicolus
CACACACACACACACACACACACACACACACACACACACACACACACACACACCACGACTCGACACCCCACTACACTACACAACTCTTGCCTGAAATATGTTGTGCAGAAAGCTGGCTGGGAGGAGCACTGTGCCAAATGTCTGACAGATCGCGTCAGTAGCATCCCCAGCAGCATCCTCAGCATCCTCAGCATCAGCACCATCACCAGGAGCAACAGGAGCATCATCAGCATCAGCATCATTATCATCAACAGGCACAGCAGCCATGTGGGACAGGCCTCTCCCAATCTCCCAATCACTCATCATCTCCCCTGCAGCCTCCCTGCTGGAAGGAAGGAAGTCAGCCAGGATGCAAGCACCCTCTCCCATCAGAACCCTACCCAGCCCCCACCCCACTGTCACCACTAGTAAGCCAGGATGCAAGCAATCAGAACCCCCCCCCCCCCCCCCCCCCCCCACCCCACCCCCCCACACCCCATCACCACCACTAGTCAGCCAGGATGCAAGCACCCCCCCCCCCCCCCCTCCCATCAGAACCCGCCACCGCCACACCCCACCACTACCACCACCATCAACATCAACATCCACCTCCCGCTAACATCCGCTCCAGTCTCCACAGGAACACCACAGGAACTGCCAACAATTCTGACAACCCCCCCACCAACAGTCCTTACCAAACACCCCAGCAGATCCTGCCACCAAACACCATCGTTACCCCTCCGTACTTAACCCCCCCCCCCCCCCCCCCCCACACACACACACACAACACCCAACACCATACCACACCAGCTTACTTACCCCCCCCCCCCCACCCTTCACACACACACACACTCACTAACACCCCCTACCTAACAACCCCCACAGACCACCACAGTTACACCCCCACACGCCCTGCCAACAAGCCTTCCCACTGACATCCCACGTCACCCCATAACATGCCATACCTAACATTCCGACACCCCATCCCAATTATGCACACCCCCACAATTCCACCACTTCCGCAGTAGTTGCACACACCTGTCCTCAAGCCTCCCCGCCCCCTGTGCGCCCACACACCCACCCACCCACTCACTGTGCGCTGTGACCCCATACTCCTCACATTAGGGGCCCCTGTGATTACAATACCCCCCCATGTGTTCCAAAGCCATGCTGCTTTGTGCTGTGAGATACTCATGCTCACTCTTCACTATACACAAACTTTCTTATTCATATGATATGAAGGGGGTTCAGGTCAGGAACATCCTGTGTCTGTGTCTGTGTGGGAGGAAGAGCGAGCTGGAGTGGCTTTCAAGAGCCTTTATTGGGGCCGAGTCTGCTGAGTAGTATAGAACAGGGATTCTCATCAGGAAGCCTGAGAAGAATAATTGGATGCATGATTAAATCAGATCATTGCATGTGATATTTCAAGTTTTTATTTTATTTTAATATTTTAAACAAGTTCTTCTATTCTCCAGTTTCCCCAGCCTCACTGACGCCTCAACGGTGCGGTGGTACTTACAAAAGCTCAGGCGTCGCTGGGGCAAAGCTGTCACCGTGTGTTATCTCATATGCAGTACTACAGTACATAAAACAATACCGATAAATCATTCATCACCACTTTTCTAAACAGATGTGTCTGTCACAGATGAGCGTTGAGTGCTGCTGTGTTGTGTAGTGCCAAAGACCGTGTCTGCATCCAAATAACCAATATTGACATTGCCTCTCGGTGTACGACAATGTCTAATCAAACATTTAGGACGGTAAATTATTAAGAGTATAGCAAGAGCAAGATGGTGGTGGTGGGCATGGACGCTGACAACTTTGGCTGGGCCCAGGACAAAGCCATCTGGAAGGGCCCCCCCCACCCACCTATCATATACATACAATGTAATGGGGGACCCAATTCTGGGTCCTGTCTCTCCCTGGGCCCCGGCACCACTGACCCCGTTGGCCCCCCTCCCCCACCCCCTGTTGGCTTCCTGGGGGGTGGGATTCTGGGCCCCCTCTCTCCCTGGGCTGGGTTGCCAGATGAGGCTGATGATTTCCAGCCCAAAAAATGCTCAAAACCCGCCTGGAAGCACAAACTCCCGCCCCAATTCTATTGATTTCTATGGCCAAAAATTGGTGCTTTTTTTTCTTCTCCCAAATCCATTTTTATCCGCAGACGGCCATCTTAAGCAGCCCAATTGGGCGGGAAACCGCCCAATCTGGCAATTCTGTCCCTGGGCCCAGCACCACTGACCCCGTTGCTCCCCCCCTGTCAGCTCCCTTGGTAGTGGGAAGGAGGCAGCAGTTTGCTCCTGTTTGCCTGCAGCCATAAGACTCTTTGGTGGCACTCTAGGGTCCGCGGAGATGGTTGTGGTAACTCAGAATGATGTTCTGGCTCTGTGTCCTGGCTCGTCTGTGTGTGTATGTGTGTGTGTGTGCGTGCGTGTATGTGTGTGTGTGTGTGTGTGTGTGTGTGTGTGTGTGTGTGTGCGTGCGTTCATGTGTGTGCATGCGTGTGTGTTGAGAGAGAGAG
>NC_085870.1:2441860-2454360 GCF_034702125.1 Engraulis encrasicolus
GCCCTGGCCCATAGGTTGGGAAGCCCTGTTCTAGAGTGTATTTGGTCCCAGAGTACACTCTAAGAGTTGAATTAACACTGCATACTTTACTGTTAGAGCCTCTTGCTTCTGCCTCATATGGCAAGTCAGACTACTCTACAAAAAGCGAACATTTGCTGTGGGTATGTGTGTATGACTTTTAGAACCTGTTATGATGGTCCAAAACGTAATCACACACACAAACATGATTGAGGTGAACTGCAGAAGTTTGGATTGTTTTATGACACAGTACTGTGCTGAAATGAAGCAATTGGAAACCAAGAAACCATGATAGTCTTGGGAGAGTTGCTTGCCTGATTGCTGCAGCAAAGTGCTAACTCAAGGGAAGTTACTTCAACATCTCTAGTATGGCTGGGACAGCTGTTATGGACAAAAGCCACGAAGCGTGAAAGTATTGTTGCAGAGCGACCCCCCGCATCTAACTCTACAGTCACTTCCTACATATGATGGACATTTGCAGTCTATGGGTGAAATGTTTTCTACCTACCTTTGCAAAAAAAAGCAACCCTAATATAAAGCCATATGCTGACTTACAGTACAGTAAGTGCTAACTCAAGTGCTTTCATGTCATCCATGAGTGCACAATGCAATAGTTGGTAAGTAATTTCTGATTGACGAAATCTTCATGGGGAATCAGAGATGATGTCAGGGGGATCTTGTAGTCTTGGTTATGTGCTCCTGGTGGACGAAACCAGAGAGAGTAGAGAGAGAGAGGTTCCATTGACCCATTGTTTCCGGGTTCTATTATTGCAAGGGGGAGGGGGGGGAAATCCCCCTTTAGGCAGACCTAGGCAGACCTAAGGACTGTTCTATTCAATGCTAGGAGCATTATGACACGCCCTTTTAGGCAGACCGGAACCTGGTCACGTTAGGTGCCCATAGCAACCTGTTGGCATATCTCTATACTTAACCCATTGATGCCTGATGTTGCGTTGCGCAACATTGGCCCTGGCGCCTGGAGCTGCATTACGCAACATTCAGGCTCCTGAGATTTGAGACAACTTTATTAAAAATCTCTGTTTGTTTGAGATGAATGAACACATTCTAATGAAAGATGAGGCTCTTAGCGTTTAAATGCAACTTAGTGCATATTTTTATGTGCTTCAGAAGCTGAGATATTTAGGTTTTTGTAGGCGGAGGGCAGCTTTTCCTAAAAAGGGCTCTGGCATTCAGCACCCTTTTTTGCAGGTGCCTTAGGCGTCAACGGGTTAAAGAATGTCTGACGAGACACCCTGCTGTGCAGCAGGCAAAGTGATAAATTTAATTTTAAAATTTAATGTAAAGCCCATTGGGAAACTCCAACTCCCATTGGGAAACTCCAACTCCCATTGGGAAACTCCAACTCCCATTGTCATTGTGACACAGCACTCCACAGCACACAAGTGAACACTGCACACTGCACACAACGAAATTGCATTTATGCCTCACCCGTGCAAGGGGGCAGCCCTCAGTGTGCCCTCAGCCCCATGGGGAGCAGTGCGGTGGGACGGTACCATGCTCAGGGTACCTCAGTCATGGAGGAGGATGGGGGAGAGCACTGGTTGATTACTCCCCCCACCAACCTGGCGGGTCGGGAGTCGAACCGGCAACCTCTGGGATGCAAGTCTGACGCCCTAACCGCTCACCCATGACTGCCCATAAATCCCGTAAATCACCAGATTAATGTAGCGTAGTCTTTGTCTTCTCCTTCCTCTTGCAGAGTTTGCGCTTGACTGACAACACAAAAGACACGGCGGTCGGGCGCCCAAACCATTACTGCCAGAATGATTTTAGCTCAACGTAACAACCACACACACACCTTTTCCCAGAGAGAGATCATTGGGCCAGTGAACAGTGTGCTACCTCTCGCTAACAAGCCCCATGTAAACAGCCAGCGGTGTGATGTGTGATGTGCTTACACGGCTCTCCTCATTAGAAGTTCACGGCGGCGGTGGAGCGGGGGATTGGAAAGGTTAATTGTGACTGATAAACTGGACTTGGCTTTATTGATTCCAAAATGTCCGCCATCACTCTCGTCTCATCAGCCAGCCTCCTCCTCTCCCTCCCCACCCCAATTGCTGCCGTAATATCACCCACAGCCTAATGATCATGGCAGGTGGCTGGCTCCGTTTCAAATGAAAGAGCGAGGAGTCTTCGAAACGAGAATAATTCATGCCTGGCAGGCTTAGACCACTTGTCTGTCACCTTCATGAGAAAGCGTTTTTCTTTTTCTCTCTTTCCAAGCGATTTCTAACACAAAATTTAATGGCAGCTAATCACTTACCTGTAAATGTCCATGTAGAGTTGTACTGTGGCTGGAGAGAGGAGTATAATTCACACTTCATAGCTGAGATTCAAGCAGCCCTCTAAATGAATAGAAAGCAGCCTGTGTTTCCTTCTCGGTCCGCTGAGGCCCTCAGGGGTCCCCGACCTTTCTGGGTCTGAGGGCTATCAAGGGCTACCCGAGGGCTACTGAGAGCTACCTGAGGGCTACTTTTGTTCAAAATCCTCTACTGGTGTCTTGACATCACACCCAAATCATAATAGATTGAATGGTAATTTGCTTGTAAGTTATAAGGAAATATTCTTTATAGGCTATAAAGATATAATATCATATTTAAATTAAGAAAAGCATAAACCATGACTAAAACCTGGCAGTTGTCACTGTTTATTACAGTAACATACTTGGTGGGCACCTCAGAAACTCCAGGAGGGCTACCTGGCGCCCGCGGGCACCACGTTGGTGACGCTTGCACTACAGTGTAGACACACACATCATCAAGAAGGTATAATCAGGCCTAATCACCTGGAGGGAAACAATCATTCAGTCATGGGTGAGCGGTTAGGGCGTCAGACTTGCATCCCAGAGGTTGCCGGTTCGACTCCCGACCCGCCAGGTTGGTGGGGGAGTAATCAACCAGTGCTCTCCCCCATCCTCCTCTATGACTGAGGTACCCTGAGCATGGTACCGTCCCACCGCACTGCTCCCCATGGGGCGCCACTGAGGGCTGCCCCCTTGCACGGGTGAGGCATAAATGCAATTTTGTTGTGTGCAGTGTGCAGTGTTCACTTGTGTGCTGTGGAGTGCTGTGTCACAATGACAATGGGAGTTGGAGTTTCCCAATGGGCTTTCACTTTCACTTTCATCATTCCTTCCACTGCACGATGTTAGTTATTTGCACTTATAACAATAATAATAATACCCCTTACAAGTTATTTTTACAAAACTGTTTAATTCGAACCTCTACTTTTGATTTTGACCTCGAAAAGTAAATTAAGTCAAAGAGATCACGCCACAGTATTTATTAGGAGTTAATTTCAAGTCTCTCAGCTCAATGAAAGAGCGAACAACACAGCACATCATAGCACTGTTTTTCAAAGCATTGGAAATCAAGGAATTTCAAGAATCCAAAAATTACTTTTACACATTTTTCCTTAAATATGTACAAGTAGTAGTACAATATTACAGCAAATCATGCTTGAATAGTAAGTTATCAAAGTTTTTTAGGCTTTTTCTGAAAGAGCCACACACATTTGTAATGGATGCCACTATGCATGCTACTGCTCGTCTGATAGTTGTACTATATTTTTTATATATTTTTTTCACTAGATATGTTCTTAATGTAAACTAATGTGTATGTCAAATGAATTTGAGTGTTTGTTATTCGCCACAAAACATCAAAATGTTTACTCAGATGTTTACCGTATGTCACTCAGCATTGAAGTTGTCAATTCAATCTTGTCAGTCAGGCACACATGCACTCTGTCAGCCATCATGAATGCGTCGAGCTGAGGATGGCACGGTGCCAGAGGCGAAACATCACCATATTTACAGACGAGAAACTACTGAACTGACTCGCAGTAATCCTCCTGGAGAGGGCTTTGTCAAATCGATGTTAAACGCCTCCTTGATTTGCCTCTCTACATACTTAAAGGGACACTGTGCAGGAAATGGACAAAAAAGGTACTGCAACTATGCTGCTCATTGAAACTGGGCTGCCTATTGCCAAATTTGATCTTTATATGAAAGTTTACTAAGTAATAAACAAATATTTTCTAGTATTGTCCAAGTACAGTCATTTTTGCAGCTAAAAATTGCTTTTTTTTGGACATTCAAAATGGCGGACCATGGAGACGATCCCCCTTTTCATGTATGAAAAGTGCAATTTTTTGCAGTCATAATGAATAATTTGATGGTGGTGGTAAGTATTCATGAAAAAGGTAACATTAGTGAATGGGCAGCATGAATTCTGGAAATAAACAACTAAAAATCTCACACAGTGTCCCTTTAAGGCAGTCGGTTTAACAGCGTGTTCATGTCTAGACTGGTTAGTTTGCATGATTGAGAGACTGAAGTACGGCTCTGCACTGTGTGTGTGTGTGTGTGTGTGTGTGTGTGTGTGTGTGTGTGTGTGTGTGTGTGTGTGTGTGTGTGTGTGTGTGTGTGTGTGTGTGTGTGTGTGCGCGCACGTTTGTTTGTCACACTCATTTAATTGACCTCTCTGATAACATAATAGGAGATTTGGTCCGTTGGCAATCAAAACAGAATCTGACAAACCGGTCTTCAAAAAAAACGTTTTTTTGAGGGGGGGGGGTGGGGGGGGGGGGGGGGGGGGGGGTGAAGACATAATGTAACTGCTGACAATACAGCGCAGTGCGGGGGCTGGGGGGTAGAGTGGGCAATTTTTCAATTTGACAAAAGGTCGCGAAACCTTTTTGTTTATGTCCCACCGTCGCCCATAACAAATGCTCTGACACATTGGCTGATACCACGATAGTCGTATTTATTCACTGACAAGAAGATTCCTATCTGGCTTCATATTTCAGCAGCGCTGCTCTGCTGTGGCGAGAGAGGAGGCATGCGGCTGGACTAGGACTGTGTGTACACAAAGCCACAGGATACAAAGTGCTGGCAAGCCCTTGTGTAAATCCGATGAAATCACAAGAAATTGAGTACATATGCACTTTTTCATGTTAAGGCAGTCTTAGTACATCTGAAAACCAAAATGTGAGCAGTTAAACGCAAGTGTAACAGATGATGTGTACGACTTTGAACCATAATCTTGATTAACTCCAACGTAACTGCTCAATTTGAGGTGTGCAGAAGGTCTATTAGGATCAGGTATTGGTGGATTTTTGTAGTTTGTCATACTGAGTTAAAGTGCTGGCAAGCCCTTGTGTAACCGATGGTGCACGACTTTGAACCATAGTCTTGATTTGTCATACTGAGTACTGTGGTAAGAGGGTAAAGGCATCTGAAGCAGCAGGGGGAAGAAGGTGGTCTAGAACTACGAAGGGACTGCAGGCTTGGTTAGTAATACATGTATTATAAGTATAAAAGTATTTTATTAGTATTAAAATATCGTAAAAGTTAGTACACCACTTTAGAGTTTACTCTTGGTAAACTATATGCAATTTTAAATATCTCTCTCTCTCTCACCTACAGTAACTCTTCATCTCTTTCTCTCTCTCTCTCTCTCTCTCTCTCTCTCTCTCTCTCTCTCTCTCTCTCTCTCTGATGTTCTTCCTCTGGCAGTCTTCGCCTTTGTCTTTGTCTTTGTTTTTTTGTGGTCCCCTTCTGTCTTGTTGTTTCTGTTTTGTTCCTCTCACTCCACCTGTCCCTCTCTCCCTCTCTCTCTAAATGTTCCTCTCCTCCTCTCCTCCTCAACTCCATCCCCCCTTCCATCCTTCCATCTTCCTCTTCACTTCCCCTCGTTCGCTCGGAGCATGTCGCTGGGGAGAGCGTGTGTGTGTGTGTGTGTGTGTGTGTGTGTGTGTGTGTGAGAGCATGTCGCTGGGGACAGGAGAGGGCTGTCACTGGCGTGTCAGGTCACCAGCCCCCATTCCCTGGAATTGGTGGAGCCGTCTCCTGCATTTTGTATTTTGTGTGTTTGTGTGTGTGTGTGTGTGTGTGTGTGTGTGTGTGTGTGTGTGTGTTTGTGTGTGTGTGTGTTTGTGTGTGTGTGTGTGTGTGTGTGTGTGTGTGTGTGTGTGTGTGTGTGTGTGTGTGTGTGTGTGTGTGTGTGTGTGTGTGTGTGTGTGCGTGTGTGTATCCATCCACTCCCTGGGGATTTGTACTGTTCTGAACGGTGGTGGCAAAAATAGAGGGTATGCTTGAGGTTTGAGGGTTTGTGTGTGTATGTGTGTGTGTGTGTGTGTGTGTGTGTATGTGTGTGTGAGTGTGTGTGTGTGTGTGAGTGTGTGTGTGTGTGTGTGTGTGTGTGTGTGTGTGTGTGTGTGTGTGTGTGTGTGTGTGTGCGCGCGCACGCACGCATGTTCATGCACAGGTGTGTGTGTGTGTGTGTGTGTAAGTGTGTGTGCACGCCTGAGCAACGTTTCCAGTGCTTTTGCCATTGGTGGGTGCTTAACGGCTGCCCAGGTGAGTGAGTAAGTGGAAGTCGTGTGTGTGTGTGTGTGTGTGTGTGTGTGTGTGTGTGTGTGTGTGTGTGTGTGTGTGTGTGTGTGTGTGTGTGTGTGTGTGTGCTGCATCAGTGTGTGTCTGTCCATTTGTGTGTGGGCACGGTGTATATGTGTGTGTGTCTCTATGTGCGTGTGTGTGTGTTTGTGTGTGTGTGTATGTGCTTGTGTGTGTGTGTTTGTGTGTGAGTGTATATGCGTGTGTATGTGTGTTTGTGTGTGAGTGTATATGCGTGAGTTTGTGCATGTGTGTGTGTGTGACGGAGAGGCCTGTCAGAACGGCCCCTTGTCAGCGCTGGATGGGGCCTGACAGCGGAGGGAGGCTGTGGGCATTCAGTTGGACCGGAGGCCTTCGCTCCGTTACGGCACAACGCTCTGCACCCCCCCCCCTCGGTAGAACTCTCCTCTCCTCTCCACTCCACTCCACTCCCCCCACCCTCGGCTGTCAATCACACACTCTACACCTCCCGGGGAGAGAGAGAGCACACAGCACACACAGCACACAGCACACAGCACACGGTACACGGCACACAGAGCCAGTGCCCGTGCCAGAGCTGGGGAGGGAGGAAATACAGGGAAGTGTGTGTGGGGGAGAGAGAGAGAGAGAGAGAGAGAGAGAGAGAGAGAGAGAGAGAGAAAGAGAGCAACACAGAGTAGTAACACACTGCTGTTACACTTGAGCGACAACACTTATCTCTGGGAAAAGGGGGAAAGGTGAGAGACGGAGGGAGGGAGGGAGGGAGGGAGAGTGAGTGAGTGAAGGAACGAGTGACGGAAACTGGAAAGACAGTGAAATACAGAGAGAAAGACAGAGAGAAGAAGGGAGAGTGAAAGGCAGAAAGGGACAGTGGTGCCCAGGGCTGCACTGATTCTGAATGCGTCTGGGCTGGCTGACTTCTCTTGCCTTGCCCATAGCTAAATGGCTTTAGAGTTCACTCAAAGGAAAAATTGAGGATATTTTTTTTGTATTTCTTCTTACCTTTCTGTCTTTGTTTTTGCCTCTAATTACCTCCAGTTAGGAGGTTATGTTTTCGTCCACGTCTGTTTGTCTACCTGTCTGCCTGTCTGCCTGTCTGTCAGCAGTAGAGCTGGGCGGTATACCGTTAAAAAAAAACGTGATCTCGGTTTACACTACACAAGGTTCTCTTTTTGATGAGAGACGGTTTTGTTGTTGTTGTTTATAGCCTACTATGTTATGTGCGTGAGCTTCATACTCCGTGTCATACTTCCAAAGATTCTAATTCATAAGTCTCTGACACTTCATTTCAACTCTGCTAAGTCCACTGTTGTTGCTGTTCTACTAGGGAATGTCACCACAATGTAAGATATTGATTGAACTAATAAAACAATTGGTTAATCGCGCTAGAGGCTAGTGAGAGTGAAACATGATGAACACACATGGCATGGATGAATCATGACAAACATTTCAACTCATTTAGCCTACCTTTGATCTCACAAAGTTAATTAAATTGCAATTCTATGTGGTGCTATGTTAACAGGCTACAACAGTTATCTGATTCTTAACTGTATTTACCGGTAATTACCATCCCAACTGTGTGTGCAGCACTGCTGTTAAGACTGCTTTTAAGCTAATGTAGCCTAGCTTTTAAATGCAATGGGCAGACAAGATATACATTGCTACATTGCTATACTTGTTTGAAATGATTTGGGGGCAAAATAGGAGCGAAACACATCGCAATATGACACAAACTACCGGACAAAATACCTTCTACGTTGGATTTGGACTTTAAAAAGACAATATGCACACAATGTCAAGTAAATCCGCTTGTTTTCCGTGTCTGTCTTCAGTCTGTTTCGTTTCTGTCCCACTGTTGTTTACTCCCTAGTCCAACGGCAGCGCAACACGCCGGATGTGTTGCCAGGTGTTGAAAAATCTATTGCACCCTGGTCAAGATTTTAGGCTATTTTATGAAATGCTGCATTTTCTCTAATTTGAGACTTTGTTGGATAGGGAAATATAAACTATAAATTATAGAAAATATTATTGAAATGAAAAAATGATAAAATATAAATGGAGATTAATTTAAATTCATGATTTTATCTCATTTTAACATTTAATTTCAGTCTTTTCCTCAGAAAGATTAAGATTTGGGGGGAAATCGTTGCATATCAAAAAAACGTGCAGAAAACCGTGATATCAATTTTCATCAAGAAAACCGTGATGCTAATTTTGTCCAAAACTGCCCAGCCCTAGTCAGCAGGAACGCTTGAAAAATTAACTCATACACAGATTTGGATGGAATTTTGTGGAGTTGTTGGAAATGACAAAAGGCAACTTGAAAAAGAAGGGTCGTCGCACACTCAGAACTTCATGCAGTTATTTAATTCGACCAACGTTTCGGCTTACGCCTTCATCAGGGTCAGATGACCCTGATGAAGGCGTAAGCCGAAACGTTGGTCGAATTAAATAACTGCATGAAGTTCTGAGTGTGCGACGACCCTTCTTTTTCAAGTTGTCTATTGTCTGCCGTACGCACCTCAAACGGTGTGCGTTTACTAAAACCCAAAGAAGGAAATGACAAAAGGGAAACGTGATTAGATTTTGTCCTCCTACCTGTACCTACAGGAAGTCGAGCGAGCCCTCATGGGAGCGTCGTTGGCCTCCGATGAGAACAGAGCTGGCGATGGATCAGCAATGACAGCTGACAGTGGAGTGATGATGTAGATGGTGCCGCCGCGCCGCGCCGACCTAGAGCAGGGAGACAGCGTTCATCACTCATGCAACTCTGAGTGAGAAAGAGCGATCAGAAGTGTGAAACGTACAAGTAGAAGGTGGTTTCAACTTTGTAATACCATACTACTACCAGAGATTCTTTAAGTATATAGAGATATGCCAGTGTAATAGGTTGCTATGGGCACCTAACGTGACCAGGTTCCGGTCTGCCTAAAGGGGCGTGTCATAATACTCCTAGCATTGAATAGAACAGTCCTTAGGTCTGCCTGAAGGGGGATTTCCCCCCCCCCTCCCCCTTGCAATAATAGAACCCGGAAACAATGGGCCAATGGAACCTCTCTCTCTCTACTCTCTCTGATACTACTAGTGTTGTAATTACATCTGTAAGAGCACTTCCACCTCTACTTTAGTCAAAAAAAGTGAAAGCCCAACTGGGAAACTCCAACTCCCATTGTCATTGTGACACAGCACTCCACAGCACACAAGTGTTCACTGCACACAATGAAATTGCATTTATGCCTCACCTGTGCAAGCTCTGTGAGCGATCGGTCACCTGACTGCCAGAGAGCATGGCGTGTGGCTTCTCCCGTAGGCCTCTGTGAGCGATCGGCCACCTGACTGCCAGAGAGCATGGCGTGTGGCTTCTCCCGTAGGCCTCTGGGTCGCAGGTCCTTGGGTTCATGGAGGTCTTTTTATATTCTCAGTTGGACGTAATCGCAGGGGTGTTCAGCGTTTGTTCAACTGCTGTATTATTTTCTGCCATGTAATGAGTTCACATTGTGAGTCAGGGCATGAAGTGGTCCAGGGGCCATTTAGAAGCCTATATATAAGAAAATAACACAAATTAACTTCTCTACCATTTTCCGCCATTAAGCACATTACTGAAATGTGACAAAAAGAGAAGCAGCAGGACCCTGGAGTGCCCAGGTGGTAATAGCGGAGGAGGTACCATACATATACAGGGCCGGATTAAGATGGACTGGGGCCCCTAGGCTACAGGTTGCTGTGGGGGGCCCTGGAAAGCAAATTTCTTGACAAATTTACATAGATTGTGTAATAATTAGGAGCTTGGAATTAAGGGTACCATGTCTACCAACTGCACTCAACACGACAGATGGGTTTTTTTGGTTGTTTTTTTTTTTTTACCACAAATCTGCCATTTTTCACTTTTGGCCAATCCAGGGCCCCCTGTCAGGTGGGGGCCCCTAGACTGTAGCCATATCTAGTCTGTGCATTAATCTGGTTCTGCATACATACAGTACTGTACATCGGCCAAAGCCAAAGCCTCACGCTGGGCTCTCTTGCTCTCTCTCTCTCTCTCTCCTGTTTTCTCAAAAGAGCTCCCACTATGCCCGCTGGGCGCTTTCTTCCCTCTCGCCTTCAGCCACAGCAAAATCTCTCCAGTCAACACGGATGTGTCCTGCAGTGCCGTCAGCTTAATAGCTGTACAGATCTCACAAGGAGCTAATGGCAGATCGTGTTAATATACATCTTATGTTCTGTGTTTGTGTGTGTGTGTGTGTGTGTGGGTGTGGGTGTGTGTGTGGGGGGGGGGGCGTTTACGGTGATTGTGTTGGTTGGTGCAAAGAGTAAGGGCATTATATGTGTTTAAAGGTGCAGTGTGTAAGATTGTGGCCAAAGTAGGTATCGCAACTATGCTACTCATTCAAACAATGCTGCCTATTACCAAATTTGATCTTTTCATGAATATTTACAAAGTAATAAATTAGTGTTTATTATTATGGCCAAAAGTGCAGTAGGTTTTTCAGCTAAATATGTCTGGAAATTGAAAATGGCGGACCATGGAGAAGATCCTCCTTTTCACGTATGAAAAGTGCCGTTTTCCCACTCATGATGAATAGTTGTAATTTGATGCTGGTGGTGAGTATTCATGAAAAAGGTAACATTAGTGAATGGGCAGCATGAATTCTGAATAGTAATGGTGGGGTGGCGTCCGCGCCAATGTCTTATCCTGAGCGTTTCGCTCGGTGCGTAATTCCAAGAGCAGTATAATGAAAAGGAAGAAAGGAGTCGCACACTGGAGCTGAATGCAGAATCAAAACCTGTACTAAACAAAGCCGAAAAAAGTAAAAAAAAAAAAACAACAGACAGGGGACAAACGTTTCGGGTCTAGCCCATCATCAGTGTTCCCAGTTCTAATACAGTTTTTGATTTTGTATTCGGCTCCAGCATGAATTCTGGAAATAAACCACTAAAAATCTCACACAGTGCACCTTTTAAGTGGTGGTGTGCTGCTGTAGGAGTTGGATTCACTTTGGAGAGTTTGGTGACAAGAAGCAGCAGGCTTTGTTGTTGCTGTTTTCAATGCATTTAAATCAGTTACTTAAATAACACATAAAAAACCCAAAGCCTTCATTTCCATCAGGAGTCAGGTCCAATGTAGGGACTGGGGAGGCTCTCCAAGGTAGCGCTGGCCTCCCTCCTGGACGGACGCCCGCTGCCTGCTGTAGGCTGTATTGCCTGCCTCTCTCACTCAGCTTTAACTCACTGGCTCGTAACTTCAGCCCTCCAGTTAAATCCCTCAGAGTAGCACTGTGTGTGTGTGTGTGTGTGTGTGTGTGTGTGTGTGTGTGTGTGTGTGTGTGTGTGTGTGTGTGTGTGTGTGTGTGTGTGTGTGTGTGTGTGTGTGTGTGTGTGTGTGTGTGTGTGTGTGTGTGTGTGTGTGCGCGCCCATGTACGTGCCTGCGTGTGTGCATGTGTCTGGGAGGAACAGATCCATTCTTGATAGGATAATATCTGCTCATTTAAAGCTTGGTCTGGTCTGTTGTGCGTGAAAATGGCTCTGCAGCCCTTACCTAAAGGGCCGTACACACACGTCGCTACTAGTTACTCGCTCAGCGAATGAACTCAATAGAATGTCAATGTGTTCCAGCGAGACTCGCAGGCCAGTAGGCGAGTACTGTGCAAGTGATTCGATGTGGACGGATCTGAGAATATTTGAAAATATTTTATCTTCGAGCGAGGCGGGTAAGCGAGTAACCAATTGGAATGCAGAGTTCGGTACTTCTCGCCTGTTCATTGGCAGTTAAAGGCGCGGGAACTTTCAGCGAACGTTCCATGAAAGAGTGACCAGTAGGCGAGCAAGTGAAAAGCTAGTAATGTGTACACCGCTTAAAAACCACAGCAGCAACAACAGCAGCCCTCAGCAGCTCAATGGTGGATAGACATCACATGAGAGCAGTACTCTTGAAGCTGTTTAGTTGTGTTTGTGGATGGTAGTGAGGGAGTTGTTTAAGCATGCACACACACACACACACACAAACACACACACACACACACACACACACACACACACACACACACACACACACACACACACACACACACACCGTTTGATCAAATTCACAGT
>NC_085870.1:2464360-2466860 GCF_034702125.1 Engraulis encrasicolus
TTCCCTGCCTGGCTGTTGGCTGGCACTGCTGCATACGGCATGAAGGTCGTCTCTCTCTCTCGATGACCTGAGAGGCCAAGTGTGTGTGAAGGGAGAACATGATCTATCTACTAGCTCAGTGATTTTCAAACTGTGGGCTGGGGCCCACCAAGTGGGACTTGAAATAATATTCAAAAAATTATAATCACATTTTGGTGTGTGTTGCTGCAGATTTATGTGAGTTTTATTCGTAATCGGGTCAGAGGTGGGCCCCGAACATTTGTTACAATTTCGAGTGGGCCCCATGTTGGAAAAGGTTGGGAACCTATCTCTCTAACAGCCCAGCCCAGATCTTTCTACTATCTACTACAGTGATTCCCAAACTGTGGGCCGGAGCCCACTGCTGGGACGCAGGGGAAGTTGCTGTTGCTGTTGACTATTCATTTCATTTCAGTTGTGTTGCATATTGGGCAGAGGTGGATCCCAGTTGTGATTTTTTGTAAGTGGTCCCCAAGTTGGAAAGTGTTCTACTATATGTATCTTATCTATCTGCTTTGCTAAACATGTTTTAAGCACTGATTCAAGTCACCTCCATACATATGGACACATGCAGTGTGCCCCCCCCCCCAACATACCTACACACATACAGACACATACACACACACACGCACGCACGCACGCAGGCAGGCAGGCAGGCAGGCAGGCAGGCACGCACGCACGCACGGACACGCACGCATGGACACGCCCACACCCACACACACACACACACACTCACTAGCTCCAGTGTGAGTTAATTTCTGAGCTTTGGGGTGTATTCTGCTTTGCAGTGACCACTCGGAGCTGTGTCTTAATGGCAGAAACATGTGACACTGACACGGCACACTTGGCAACCCTGTACTGTAATGTAATGTAATGTAATGGGCAGCCCTTAATTGATGGTGTGTGTGTGTGTGTGTGTGTGTGTGTGTGTGTGTGTGTGTGTGTGTGTGTGTTAGGCATGGTACGGTTTGCGTTGCAAACCAAGACCGTACGGTTTGCATGTCACGGAACGGGGTAGTGGGCAACCGCACGGTGCCCACGGTTTCAAAAAAAAAAAAATAGAGTGACCACCGGCGGACGACGCTATTAAAATCCTACTACTTTTACAAGCATAAAACACAAAGACTACGTAGGATATTGAGTGTGGAAAGACTGATTTCTATCAGCCAACTGAAAGGCATAATGTAACAGCATGCGCCAGCTGACTAGGCTACAGTAGCCTAGCCTACAAGCAAGTGCAGGTCGGTCAGCAGCGTCACCATCCCCCCCCCCCCCCTCTCTCTCCACGTTAGCGCAAGTGACTCTTCCCAGCCTTTATGCTGACCATTTTAAATTAAATGAACATGAATTTACAAACAATGACATATTAGCAGAACAAAGTAGACTATGACTTACGTTACAGTAGTGTAGGCTATATCCACGTGGCATTGAATGGGGATTCCGGACGGCAAAATGCGAGATAATTGAACATATCCATCAGATTCACTGCGCTGTCCTTAACTGCAATCAACTGTAGGCCTAATTATATGTAGCCAGTTAAACTCTGATGGACGGAAGGGGACTTTGTGCTGTTGCCTAGTTAACATTGATGTTTAACACTATAACAAAAATAAAATTTGACTGTTTTAAAAGGATCAGCTTCACAGGAGTTTTGTGAAACATTCTTGTGCATACACTTCTAAAAAACGATCTTTTAAAATTATTTGTTACCTTAACTTTCACATTTTAACATAACATAACCCTATCACTTGTTCACTTAAAATTGAATTTGACATCTGATTTTACTTCTATGCTTCTCACGGCCGGCAGTTTCATGATAGGAAGCAACTGATTCATAAGCGCAAAACTCGCAGAAAGCGGTATCAAAATAAAAGTCCAATTCGTTCTCAGTGTGTCATTAACTAAAATAGTCATACTGCACTGACTTAATGGTCCCATTGCCTACAGGAGTGTAGCTGTTTTATTTTTACACGTCAATGTGTTATAGCATGTAATATTTGAATATTTGTCAACTTAAAAGTTAGGACTTAGTTCTCCCTTTTTGTTAAATAAATGGAAGCATGTTAAAATCATTGATATCTTACCTCTTTCAGTTGGGTTAAATGAAGTCAAATTCAACATACCCATGATAAGCTTACATTTTCATTCTAATTTTTACATAATACATTTTATTTAAAAGAAAAAAAAAAACAGAACCGTAGAAAACCGAAAACCGTGACCTTGAAACCGTGATATGGACCGAACCGTGACATTTGTGAACCGTACCACCCCTAGTGTGTGTAGGTGCATACTTGTATAGGTGCATGATTGCATACGTGTGTGTGTGTGTTTGTGTGTGTGTGTGCATTCGTGTGTGTGTGCGCACTCCTTTCTGTGTGTGTGTACAGTATGTGTGTGTGTGCTGTACCGTGTGTGTGTGTTGTGTGCAGCCCTTAATTGTTTTCATGGCAGGCAGCAGGGGAGCGAGTGACTAGTTACCACT
>NC_085870.1:2491860-2496860 GCF_034702125.1 Engraulis encrasicolus
GAGGAGGTTGTGTTCTGGGGTGGGGGGGGAGGAGAACTAATGAATGCGGAGGAGCAGTAGAAGGTCATTGCCTGGGGAGGGGGGGGGGGTGGGGGGTGTTATAGTGATGCCATGTGGACTACAGCTGCAAGTATAGTTGCTGCCCTCTCCTCTCTCTACTCATTAGTGTGTTAATATGCATATTTTACTTTACTCCACTCTGCTCTGCTCAATCAGTGGCCTCTTTTCTCTTCCCTCTTCTTCTCTGAGGCAGAGGGCAGCGCAGGCAGACATGAAAGCATCAGCATCAACTGTGTGTGTGTGTGTGTGTGTGTGTGTGTGTGTGTGTGTGTGTGTGTGTGTGTGTGTTTGTGTGTGTGTGTGTGTGTGTGTGTGTGAGAGAGAGAGAGAGAGAGAGAGAGAGATTTGGGAGAGGTCAGGCCCCGCCAGACATAAGAGAACTTCTGTTTCATACCAGACGCCTCAGATTTCATACTGTTTGCAAGCCAGTGCATCGATAAAAACAGAAACAAAAGAAAGAAAGAAAGAAAGAAAGAAAGCAGGAGTCTTTGTGTTTTTGTGTGCTGACCCAGAGGCATCAGGACAGTACACTGCAGTAGTCTGTAATCTTCCACCACTTTATGTTTTCTTCACTTGAGGTTTCCTGGTGTTGCCTCTACAGTAAAGGTTGTTGTAATGTTCAGAGTCAGACTACAGTGACAAGGGGAGTAGTGGAGGAGAATAGCAATCAGGTCTTTTGTTTTAATGGATCCAATCAAGCCCATGGAGGCTTACTGTGCAGATTAAATAATGATAAAAATGATAACTACTGAGAAAGAGAGAGAGAGAGAGAGAGAGAGAGAGAGAGAGAGAGAGAGAGAGAGAGAGAGAGAGAGAGAGAGAGAGAGAGAGAGGGGAAGGTAGAGACAGTCAGAGATACAGTCATAGATACAGAGATACAGAGATACAGACAGACAGACAGACAGACAGTCAGACAGTCAGTCAGACAGACAGACAGACAGACAGACAGACAGACAGACAGACAGACAGACAGACAGGCAGACACACCGACAGACAGATAGACAGCGTTATGCAGCCTTACTGGCACTAAAATTAAATCAAACTATTGTGACATATCCTTCCCCATCCAGAGGCAAATGTTGAAACATAAAACACACCAGTGATGTGCAGTATCAGCTCCATCTTATCATTCCTCCCCATACAGTACAGTACATGTCTCCCTCATACAGCATCTTCAATGGAGCTTCGAAAGCTCCCAAAACTGCTGTTGGCGTGTACCGCTTGGATGCCAGTGAGCTCATTTGAACCTCCGCCCCAGAAGTCTTTCTAGAGCAGAGCACAACTGTGTGTGTGTGTGTGTGTGTGTGTGTGTGTGTGTGTGTGTGTGTGTGTGTGTGTGTGTGTGTGTGTGTGTGTGTGTGTGTGTGTGTGTGTGTGTGTGTGTGTGTGTGTGTGTGTGTGTGTTTCGAGAGCAGAGCACAGCAGATGTGGGTACCACAAGGGGTCCCCTCCTCCCATCTTAACCCCCTACCTACCTCCAGACATATACAGACGCACGCACGCGCACACACACACACAAACACAAACAGCCGCACGCAGGCGCGCGCGCACACACACACACACACACACACAAACGCACACGCAAACACACATGCTTGCAGTTGATGCCACACTCCAGACGAGAAAGCAACATGGAACACTGATTCCCTAAAGATGGCATCGACTGTGTGCCTCCGAGACAAAAACCCCCCCAAAAAAACAAATTTTATTTATTTATTTATTTATTTATTTAATTATGATTATTTATTTATTTTTTGAAACAGAGAGCAGTCTATGTGCATAAGCATGTCATGTAGAATTAGACGCTTAACTCATTCATGCAGCCGTGCAGTGCGGGCATAAGCTGCCGTCGAGCCCAACCCATCACCGCAGCCCAAAGCTACTCTTCACACATCCCAGATGGTGATGAAGAGAGGAAGAGGAGAGGAAGGGGAACGAGAGAAGAAGAAGAAGAAGAAGAAGAAGTAAAAAAAAAGAAAACACATCTCTCTCGCTTTGCTTCTCTGCTTTGGGCAACTTATCAATAATGGATCAGATTGGAAGGCAACATTAATTAGGCGAGATGAAGGGCTTCTGCTTGTTTTTGTCTCGTGCTAATTTCTCCCCGCTGCGGCTGCTCTCCCACAACCCCCCACCCCCCGTCCCCCCTCCGCTCCGCTCCCTCCATTCCTCTCCTGCCCGACTTTTCGCAGCGCCATCACCGCCATCGCCGTGACGTGTGCCGCTAGCCACCCACCCACACTTAATTGTTTGACACATTTGATATTGAATGTGAAAGCCCCCCTCATGCCCCATGTCTGGGCATTCTGGGTGGTGTGTTTGTGTGGGGTAGTGGTGGGGGGGCAGCTGTGGATTGTCTTAGTCTGAGTGAAGTCGGCTTCTCTTGTTTCGTAGTGGATTAGAGTGGACTACATATGAAGAGTTCAGATGCAAAACCCCCTAAGTGCCTTTTCAGAAAATAATCTTAATTCATTTTTATTCACTACAAAGCTATCAAAATTGCATATTTTTATATTGTATTGATGTAATATAACAATTTATATGTATTATCAAGTACATGAATGTAAACCAAACCAACAACTGGGTTCTCTAAAAATATAGAAGTGCAGGTCTTCAGAAATGGAGTTAGGGGGTTTTGTATCTGAACTCTTCATATATTAGGCCTCACTGTCACTGTCACTGTCACTGACATTTTCCAGCGCCATTGAGTATACATGGGTTCTGAGTGTTTATCACAATGTTATGAGGAGGGTCAAGACACTGGCAGTCAACCACATGAGCTAATTTTTTGACCGACAGCGATGTCCAACAATCAGAGGTTGAGTTGTGCGCAGTTAGTTTCGCACAGTCAGGTTATAAACAAATTTTAGAACCCATCTATACATGGGTTCTAAATGTTTGTGTTCTCCTGGCTGCGATACTAGCTGCGCACAACTCAACCTCTGATTGTTGGAAACCACTGTCGGTCAAAAAAAATTGCTCACGTGGTTGGCTGCCAGTGTCTTGCTCCTCCTCACAACACCGTGTTTATAAACAAAACAAAAAAAAGATTTCAACCTGTGTCATTGTTGGAGGGATGTTTAATTAAGCCGGATGTCTGATTAGTTGGTATGTGATGTGATGCCACACATGACTTAATTAATTAATACAATTAAGACTAAGGAAGCAGCTGGAATGAATCTTACTAATTGGGTTGTTCAGAACTAGAAGCCAAATGCTAACTTTTGAACAGTTGTTGTTTTGTGTTTGTTTATTTACTTGTTTGCTCAGAGACAGATTTTTTTGAAGACAAAGGGATGATTTTGTTTGGCCAACATTTTTTTTGTCTCATCTATCTATCCAATATGCATTGGTAATGCATCTGAGAATCTGACAGGATGCGTTTAGTGCACGTACAGTACAATGTGATTGTGAGCAGCATTCATCTGAATAGGGATGCACCGATACCGATACTGGTATCGGTATCGGCACCCGATACTGCTCATTGTACTTGTACTCGTACTCGTACTCGTCAAGCACTTGCCGATACCAGGAACGATACTACTATTACACAAAACAATGCAAAATCTTGTCACGTTCTGTGGACTTGAAAGCATAATGTGTGCAATAAGTGCCACCTCATACATTTACCAACATTTAAATCTACATGGAAGCGGACAATAAAAATATCACAGGTGAAAAAAAACAAGGCCATGCATTTATTTTCATTGTATTTTGTTAGTAAAAGGTATCGGTATCGGTACTCTGTATCAGCAAGTACACACATTAATGTACTCGTACTTGTATCGGTTTTCAAAAAAGTGGTATCGGTGCATCCCTAAATCTGAAGGTAATCCTCTCACTATGGGCTATAAGCGTAAACTGATGTCTCACTGATATACTCCACCACACCTCTCTGAGATTAAATTACAGAGCTTTCCACCCTATGAAGCATGTATGCTGCATACAGTTCTCTCACCTTACAGTAACAACCTGGAAACATTTAGCTTGCTGTATGATGGGCTAAGATTCAAAACATTTTTCTCTGAATAAACATACCCGGTAGGCCTATGTGACAATTCTTATTCATTCATTCATTCATTCTTGTCATGCTTGTCAGAAGCGTGTAGTCGCAGGCAAATTGACTTCTTCCCGGAAATTTGAATAATGAATAGCTTTTGTCTGAGTTTTCTGCAAGGTCTGTCTGTGTCATTTTTTTGTGGTTGTATATCCTTTTTCAGTTCTATGAAATCATTCAGCATCTGCCTGCGTTTTACCCCTTCTAACTTTGCAATCTGAAACACCGTTGGCCTTGTGGCAATACCAAGAAACAAAAGCCAGAAAAAAAAATATTCACAAAAGCATCAACAAACGGATACAGGAGAAGCCAAATCAAATGATTGCTGGAAACCCACGGCAGTCGCCTTCAACTGTTCACCACTATTCAATGGTGCATCACAAAGGGTTCACTTAATTAGAGCCATTTTCTTCATCATCCTCCTCCTCCTCCTCCTCCTCCTCCTCCTCCTCCCTCTCCTCTTCCTCACCCCCCTCCTCTTCCTCCTCCTCTTCCTCATCCTCCCCCTCCTCTCCCTCTCGTCCTCCTGTCCCTCCTCCTCCCTCTCCTCTTCCTCTTCCTCCCTCTCCTCTTCCTCACCCCCCCTCCTCTTCCTCCTCCTCATCCTCATCCTCCCCCCCTCATCTCCCTCTCCTCTTCCCCCCCTCTTCTTTTATAATCTGTGCCTGCGGGGCAAAACATGAAGTCTAATGTAGTGGAAAATCATTATTTAGCAGAGATAAAATAATGATGTGAGTGTGTGGCTTAATCATGTTGACATATGCCTCCCTTCTCTCCCTCTAACCCCCCAACCCCCCTCTCCCTCTCTTTCTCTTTCTCTTTCTCTCTCTCTCTTTCTCTTTCTTAGTACTTAGGCTCTCCTTTTATAATGCTGTGTGGCAAT
>NC_085870.1:2501860-2509360 GCF_034702125.1 Engraulis encrasicolus
CCCTGATGCCGCCATGTCACCATTCTTCTGTCTCGTTGTCTCTAAAGGCCAGCCTTGGCTAACCTCACCGTGCCGGTATAGGAATAAAAACAACCTGGTTGTTACTGTGAAGCGACTTTACAGCAGAGTGCCAGTTGGGCTTGCGTTTCGTTTCTTTTCTTTTCTTTTCTTTTCTTTTCTTTTCTTTTCTTTTCTTTTCTTTTCTTTTCTTTCATTTCCTTTTCTTTTCTTTTCTTTTCTGTTGTTTCCTTTTCTGTTCTTTTTCTTTTCTTCTGCTCTGTGGTGCTCCATCCAGGTGCCTGAGCGTTGTCAGACCCACTAAGACTCTCGCTGCACCTGTCCACAATGAAGACTCTCACTGCACCTGTCCACAATGAAGACTCTCACTGCACCTGTCCACAATGAAGACTCTCACTGCACCTGTCCACAATGAAGACTCTCACTGCACCTGTCCACAATGAAGACTCTCACTGCACCTGTCCACAATGAAGACTCTCACTGCACCTGTCCACAATGAAGACTCTCACTGCACCTGTCCACTAAGACTCTCACTGCACCTGTACTGCACCTGTCCACAATGAAGACTCTCACTGCACCTGTCCACAATGAAGACTCTCACTGCACCTGTCCACAATGAAGACTCTCACTGCACCTGTCCACAATGAAGACTCTCACTGCACCTGTCCACAATGAAGACTCTCACTGCACCTGTCCACAATGAAGACTCTCACTGCACCTGTCCACAATGAAGACTCTCACTGCACCTGTCCACAATGAAGACTCTCACTGCACCTGTCCACAATGAAGACTCTCACTGCACCTGTCCACAATGAAGACTCTCACTGCACCTGTCCACAATGAAGACTCTCACTGCACCTGTCCACAATGAAGACTCTCACTGCACCTGTCCACAATGAAGACTCTCACTGCACCTGTCCACAATGAAGACTCTCGCTGCACCTGTCCACAATGAAGACTCTCACTGCACCTGTCCACTAAGACTCTCACTGCACCTGTCCACAATGAAGACTCTCACTGCACCTGTCCACAATGAAGACTCTCACTGCACCTGTCCACAATGAAGACTCTCACTGCACCTGTCCACAATGAAGACTCTCACTGCACCTGTCCACAATGAAGACTCTCACTGCACCACTGCTCCACAATGAAGACTCTCACTGCACCTGTCCACAATGAAGACTCTCACTGCACCTGTACTGCACCTGTCCACAATGAAGAACGAATGAGTCAAGAATGAGGCACTCTGTCCAAATAGCAGGCTTTCAAACACTGTGATTTTTCTTCTTTTCTTGCTCTGATTGACGAGCTAGAAGTTTGATTGGTCTCTCATGTTGTTCGCTGTAAGACATTTTTTTTTTTCCAGTATTTTTAGTCTTGGGTGTTTGGGCCAAGTCCAAAAAAATCAGAAACAACTTAGCTGCCTGTGACTTATAAGAAAGAGAGCAACTTGTAACAAGGCAAGACATACAAAGCTACAATACGTACAAGAACACAACACCGGCGACATCAAAAACATCAAAAATGAAGTTTGATATTCACAAAGCACTTGTCATCATACAAAGCACTTGTTTCTCTCATCACATGCAAGGCAAAGGGAAAGAAAAAGATAAAAAGCACCCGACCTGCAGGGCTGGACTGATAATCTGGCATACAGGGCATTTTCCCACTGGGCCGGACTGGTAATCTGGCATACAGGGCATTTTCCCACTGGGCCGGACTGGTAATCTGGCATACAGGGCATTTCCCCACTGGGCTGGACTGGTAATCTGGCACACAGGGCATTTCCCCACTGGGCTGGACTGGTAATCTGGCATACAGGGCCGGACTGGTAATCTGGCATACAGGGCATTTTCCCGGTGGGCCGGAAGACAGGGGTCCGATACCAGTGGTGTAGTCTACTTTTTTTATGGTGGATATACTGTATATTTGAGCATTTTTTGAAGTGGGTATACTGTATAAATTTGTGCTATTCAAAATAATGGATCAATCAATTTTAAGTGGGTATACTAAAATCCCTGAAATTTAGAAGTGGGCATACTCCGTATACCCCCTTTCTAAGTAGACTACACCACTGTCCGATACTGTTGTTGTGGTGGTTGTTTTCCTGGGGATTGGCCCACAATTTAGGGGGGTGGGGGGGGGGCGTGGTTGTCAATTGCGCCATCGTCAATTTAGATAGTGGATTCAGCCAGTCAAGATATAGCATGACAATGGCCAGTGTACTGTATGTGTTGGGGGCCTGTCTATGCTAAAAATGCCCGGGCCATTCTTCTGTCCCAGTCCATCCCTGCCGACACGTGTCGTGTGTCCTGATATCCCCCCTCGCCTCATTTGCAGACCCCTTATTTTGTTTCCTTCACAGTGGCTGCCTGGCTGGCTGCGAGAGGCCTCGCTTCATTATTAGGACGAGTAAGGCAACTCGGCAGCAGGCTGAACACAAATCACAGAGCAATCAAAAACACGGCCCCAAGTCTATCATTTTCATGTGACATATGTTTACTCCGCAGCCACTCTCCAACAGTGTTGCCAGATTGTCCGGTTACCCGCCCAATTGGGCTACTTGGGACGGCCGTCTGCTGGTAAAAACGGGGGAAAAATCGTCCATTTGGCGTTTTTTTTCCTTGCAGTTTTGATCCCATAGAAATCAATGTAATTTGTTGAAATTGGGCGAAATTTAGCGCATTTTGACGTTTTTTGTGAACCTTTTGGAGGGATTTGATCAGACACATCCGGCAACACTGCTCTCCGACAGGATTTTTTTTTGCTTTGCTTTGCCTTGCTCTGATCCATGCGGGTAAGGGAACAGTAATGGACTTTTGAATTATAGGTTGCCATCACAGCGCTGCATTTATGCCGGCCTTTTGCACGGGTCTGTGGCGCGTGATGAGGGTAAAAGGGTTAAACAGCTTGCCTGTAGTTTTTGTTCTTGCTGATGATTTGAGTGCTCTTGTGGGTCGGCGGTCTTGATTGCGTTGCTGATTTCTCTGTGTAGAAGAGCAGGGGGTGGGGGCTGGAGAAGCAGGCATTGATGAACAATTGACAGGGAAGGTGCAGGCAGGCCTTAGGCAGAAAAACACACATGCATTTATTTTTTTGCTTTTTCATCCCTCTCTCTCTCTCTCTCTCTCTCTCTCTCTCTATCCCTTTCTCTCTCTCTCTCTCTCTCTCTCTCTCTCTCTCTCTCTCTCTCTCTCTCTCTCTCTATCCCTCTCTCTCTCTGTGTGTGTCTTGCAAGTAAGCAGCCACTCACATAGTCTTTTTCCTTCTCTTTCTCTCTCTCTCTTTTCTTTCTCTTTCTCTTTGGTTACTGGAGAGGTCCTGCGAGAACGGTCTCCTGCAGCAGTGTGGAAATTAAGAATTGATTTACTCAGCTACAACGCTGACATTTTATGAGAAAAACATGTCTTCCCAAAGTACCACTGATGGGGGTGAACGTGTTCCATTAATTGACACCGAGCCCTTTTTTATTCTCCTCAGGCGTGTCCAATCAACTCTTTATGCCTTTACGCCATAACTGGAGCTCTAGCAGCAGAGATCAGGGTTCAAAAGGGAATGGCTATCGTATTTCTGTCCTTCACCACCAGCTCCTGCTGTGATATTGGACCACAATAGGCCTGAGGTACTTACAGTCCTCTGCTAGCCTCAGTGGACCAGGCCAGGTGTCGAAAGGGAGAGCGTTTAAACTTTAAGCAATAAACTAGTCCTATACCAGACTCAGTGGACCAAGTGCAGTCGAAAGAGAGAGCGTTTAAACTTTAAGCAATAAATCCTGTACGTGGGGTATTGAACCAATATAATCTCTAGTCACCACACACTGCAGAAAAATCTGCCTTTGATGGACTTTGATGTGTTCTTGTCCTTTCCAAAAGTCTGCACTTTCTGTGCTGTCCTTGCATCAATGGACCATGTGTAACGGAGGCTAACTAGCACAGAGTTGGCGTGGAACGTTGGTAAACCTCCCTCCGATAGCCTCATACAGTCTCGTGCCGTTGGGCCGAGAGACTATTCTCTTGGCCCAGCGGTATCGTACTGTGTCTCCCATTGCCGAACCGTTGTAGTTGACGAGGTCGCACGTTCGATCCCCGGAGGGGGTGAACAGGTGCAAGATGACCTCCGTCACTCATGCAGCTGTTGAAAAAAGATTGCCGGCCCTGTCGTGGCCAGATGGTTGGGCACTCGTCTACCATGCGGCTGACCCGGGTTCGATTCCCGGCCTGGGTCCTTTGCCGGCCCTTCCCCGTCTCTCTCTCCCCACTCGCTTCCTGTCACCACCTTTACTGCCCTATCATAGATAGAGTTTGGAAAAAAGACAAAAAAGAAAAGAAAAGAGTGTTTGCCAACAATTTGAGATTTTACATAATACAGGTAGAAGTGGAGAATCTCCATTGCAGAAACCTGCTATACTTCGACATGGGAAATCGTACTGAGAACACATCCCGGCTGAAGTCACTGACTGTCACAGATAAGACAACCCCTAATTTGGTTTTATTTGTCCCTACTCAATGGAACAGGCTTCCTCTATCCACCTATCTACTGAAACAGGTGTTGAAACGACAGCTTTTAAACAATGAATCCAGACAACCCGCTTGCCTATCTACTTAAACAGCTGTTGAAGAGACAGCTTTTAAACTATAAATCCAGGACACAAGTAATTGTACAAAAAAATCTGTAGTCCCTCCCCACCCTAGAAAGATAACACTGTGATATAACTCCTTCTCAGCAGGCAGTGGATCTTTTTCTCTCTAAGTCTTTAAACTCTTACTTTTAGACCTGCATGGCTTTCAGGGCAGACGGTTCGGTTGGTTCATCAGAGCACTCGTATTAATATAACAGTTCTCTCTCTTTTTTGATATTACTCCAAGGACCTGCTGCCTGGAACGAGAGAAATGAGGCGCGAGGAGAGGAGGACCCCTCTGAGTAATCCGATTGATATAATTAAAACATTACCATAAGACATTATCATAATATCGTTTTGGACTAAATATAGCCGCCGCCCGCCTGCCTGCCTGGCGCGGTATTAGAAGAGTTAGGCTCCCAGTAGGGCGGCCACTGCACTGCCATTGCAGAAGGAATCGGAACAC
This sequence comes from Engraulis encrasicolus, assembly GCF_034702125.1. NCBI lineage: Eukaryota > Metazoa > Chordata > Actinopteri > Clupeiformes > Engraulidae > Engraulis > Engraulis encrasicolus. Next base: position 2,506,963 of record NC_085870.1, read on the forward strand.
TCGCCGGGTTCAAGTTTGAAGGAAAGTCATGACTGTGTGTTAGTGTGTGTGTGTGTATGTGTGTGTGTGTGTGTGTGTTAGTGTGTGTGTTAGTGTGTGTGTGTGTGTGTGTGTGTGTGTGTGTGTGTGTGTGTGTGTGTGTGTGTGTGTGTGTGTGTGTGTGTGTGTGTGTGAGCGCGTAAGAGATAGAAAGATGGAGATAGCATGGGTCTCAGCTCTCTCTCTCTGTGCGTGTGTGCGTGCGTGTGTGTGTGTGTGTGTGTGTGTGTGTGTGTGTGTGTGTGTGTGTGTGTGTGTGTGTGTGTGTGTGTGTGTGTGTGTGTGTGTGTGTGTGTAAAGAGAGAAAGAGCAGATGGAGAGGATCTCAGCAGGGGGAGAAACAGCAGTCAAGGAGAGAAGCAGCGAATCTTCATCGCCTCACAGACACCATGAGAGAGAGTGAGAGAGAGAGAGAGAGAGAGAGAGAGAGAGAGAGAGAGAGAGAGAGAGAGAGAGAGAGAGGGGGGGGAGAGAGAGATTAGAGGAGAAAGAAGGGAGATGGTGATACAGATGGAATGGGAGACAGAGACAATGAAAAGTGAAGGAGAAAAGGAGGAAAGGTGAGAAGGTGAGAGAGCAGAAGAAGGATAAAAAGAGATACTATAACAGACTGTGATAATGGTCAGAAGAGAGAGAGAGAGAGAGAGAGAGAGAGAGAGAGAGAGAGAGAGAGAGAGAGAGAGAGAGAGAGAGAGAGAGAGAGAGAGAGAGGGAGGTCAAAAGGGGTTGGTCTGAAACAGTGTTGATTTCAGAAGCCTGTGGAGTCTAATCAGTGGAGGGCAAGGAGAAGAATTGTATCTAGGCTGAAACCTTGAAACGGAGGGGAAAAAAGACAGGGAGAGAGGGAGGCAGTTGTGAAGTGTGAAGATTTTAGACAGAAAATATATTTCAGTCTTTGTTGTGACAGTAGATCAGCTCAGCTCTGCCCATTTCTTGTCGCTCTCCACTCAGGCCCACCTCCACCCAGCTAGTTTCTTTCCCCACCCCTTCCTCCTCCCTCTCTCCTCCACCCAAAAGGAAATCAGCCTCCCAAACGCGCACACTCGCATGCACGCATGCACACACACACACACACACACACACACACACACACACACACACACACACACACACACACACACACACACACACACACACACACACACACACACACACACACACACACACACACACAATGACCCACTTGACTTCATCCCAACCGTATGTCCATATGAACATCCTGACAACACATGCTGATGCAAAGCCGTCCCCACCCTGTCCCACCCTCTCCCCCTCTCCCCCCTCCCTCCCCTCCCACACCTGTCCCCCATCCCTCTCCCTCCCGTCCCTCTCTCTCACTCTCCCTCCCGTCCCACCCTGTCCCCCATCCCTCTCTCTCTCCCTGTCTCCCCCCCTCTCCCTCATCCCTCTCTCTCTCCCTCCCTCGCGTCCTCTCCGTCCCACCCTGTCCCCCTTCCCTCTCTCTCTCCCTCCCTCCCTCCCTCTTCGTCCCACCCTGTCCCCCATCCCTCTCTCTCTCCCTCTCTCCCNTCCCACCCTGTCCCACATCCCTCTCTCTCTCCCTCCCTCCTGTCCCCCACCCTGTCCCCCATCCCTCTCTCTCTCTCTCTCTCCCTCCCCCTCTCCCTCGCGCCCCCGTCCCCGTCCCCGTCCCCGACGTCTGGCCCTCTCGTCTGGCTATGCTGATTTCCATTGGCCTACTTTCACTCTCCTCGCTGTTAGCCGCATGGTAGGGACACCGAGCAAGTGACACCCCCTTTGTGGGGGGAGCGGGGGGCGGGTGGAGCGGGGGGTTGGCGGTGCCGATGTTAGGATCGGGGGGGTTTGGGGGGAGAAGGATGGGAAGAGGGTGGTGCTGATGTTATGTTGGGATGGGGGGGGAGGATGGGAAGAGGGTGGTGCAGATGATGAAGAAGTGGTAGTGATGGTGGTCAGGGAAGCCGACTCGGGACGTTGGGTGGAGTGTGTGTGGGGGTGTGGGGGTGTGGGGGTGGTTTCGGTGGTGGTTGTGGAGGGAGAGATGTGGGTGTGTGTGTGTGTGGGGGTGTGGGGGTGGTTTCGGTGGTGGTTGTGGAGGGAGAGATGTGCTTGTGTGTGTGTGTGTGTGTGTGTGTGTGTGTGTGTGTGGTGGTTGTGTGTGTGTGAGTGTGTGTGTGTGGGGGGGGTGATGTAGGTGGGTGTGGGGGTGGTTTCGGTGGTGGGTTGTGGGTGTGGGGGTGTGGGGGTGGTTTCGGTGGTGGTTGTGGAGGGAGAGATGTGCATTTTGAAGCTTCTTTCCTTGTCCCTCCCAGCTGCCTCTCTCTCTATGTTTCCATAACCAGCTGGGGACCTCAATATTATTATTCTTTTCTTTTTCGGG
>NC_085870.1:2521860-2524360 GCF_034702125.1 Engraulis encrasicolus
CACACACACACACACACACACACACACACACACACACAGATAAGAGGGAAGTCCCTAGTAGCCTGCTCTGTTTTTGGCCCAGCAATCTGTCTGAAACGCACTGACCTTTCTCCTCCTAACTTGCGGAAACAATTCACAGAATTTCTCTAGGTGGCAAGCGCACCTTTGGGAACAATTATGCATCCCCCCATTCCCTTCCCTGCACAAGGCTTTCTTGAATTGTACTTGGAGAAGGTCAATAGCATATTTTTCAATCTAGCTTGTCTCAGATGAATAAACTGGATTGCCGGCGTATGCTGCATGGCATGCCTCTTTATATATAAAAGCGGTGTGCAACCTTGGGTTTCCAGGGGAAACGTCTGATCTGGTCAAAGAGGCGTTCGATTAGTGATGTAAAGAAAACAATTGAGGCCCTCACACAATAAGGCCTCTTGCACTGCACTCATTCAGGGCTGTACTCCTCTCCAACTGGCGGGTTGATTCTGTGTGTGGACTATAAGAGGAGGTTAGTCGTTTAATTGATTTCCAAGTCTCATCCTGCCCCTCATCGCCTCCTCTTTTGAAAGCACATCAATACAGAATGTATAGGAAATGTGGAACGACTCCCGCTAAGTGCTTTCTGAATGTCCAGGAATTAAATAAATAAAGAGACTTGCAGATTGGAAACACACAGTCGAACAATGCAAAACCAAATGTCAAATCAATGTCTCTCTTTGTGTTTGGTAGTGTTTTGTAGTCATAGTTATATTAGCCAAGGCTAGCATGTGGTCATGTGATTGTGTTTAGTCATTCTAGAATGCAGGACTGTAGAATACTTATGAACGCCATCCGGATACTTTGCTCCTAAATTTGCGTTGCGCCCCTTTATGGGTGAAATCAAACCGAATGTCTCATCAACTTACATGCTACATCGGCTTGTCGAAATGAACACAGTCCATGCTTCAGCCACGGCTGGTTGGCTATATTATTTGAACAGCCGGCAACACAACACGGTTTCTGCATGTTGCGCGTGAACAGCGCTAGTCTACAGGTCCGTATCTTTCGTTTATTAAACCCCAACATCACCAATTGACTTGCATGGGTTGTTTTCCCCCACAAATGGGCGTAACGCACATGGAAAACGTCTAGGGTGGCCATCGGTCTGTTTTTACGACCTGTTTGCGACGTCCGTGTGTCCCTCTCTTTGACTTTCCTCTCCTCCTTGCCTTATGCTTACTGGCCTCGAGATCCGAGGCAACGTCATTGACACTTGTGAACAGACAAACAGTCGCTCGTGTTTCCGATATCTGCGGCCGCCATGTTACTCCAGTTACTCCAGACTTTGAACAAAAAAAATGACTATATTGCTTTAGCCTAATGTCGGGGAAATCTGCACGCGATTTGTGTTATTTGCGGTACATAGTCTACGTGAAATAACTTGCTTTGACTGAGTGTATGAAAGTGAAATAAGGTTGCTATATTATTGTCTCCTACTGTTTGTTTCCCCCATTTTTTCCCTGCACTGGCAACGCATGGTGCAAGTAAGTTTGTCCGCTGAATGCATTTACAACGAGGGCTCTCACAACTTTGCAAACAGGGCAAAAACAGAGTATTTCTGCATGTGCGCTTTGTCTGTATTTTGAGCTCGTGTTGTTGCTATGGTTATCCAAGCGTCCGTCTGCATGAAAAAAAAAGTTGACAGAAGCGGTCGCCTCTCGTTTTAAAACACCGCTGATAAAAACACTCCTGACCAACTTTGAGTAAAGTAAATCAAATAACTTGTTGGCTATTATAGGCCCACGCATGCATGACTACCCAAAATACATGAAAACATAGGCCTATTTAGGCCTATGAAATAGCCTAATAGATAACGGAAGGATTTGTCTGTCGTAACCTGCCGTCTCCGATACAACATGTTAGTGGTAGCCTACTGATGACTCCTTTATTGGAGTGAGATAATGACATGCAAAATCCTTCCCAAGTTTTACAAGTAAAACTGTTGTTGGCAACTGCGTTTGTCTGAGGTAAGATGGCAGCGCTGCTCCCTGATTTCTGTCTACAGTTTAGAATGCCGACTTCACTGTTTTCTCCACGGAGGCGGTGAGGCGGCAACTCGAAGCAATGGGTACGGCGCGAGGACGCAAGGTTAGAAAGTTAAGGGGCGGGGTTGTCCGGCCGAAGTCCGGACAGCTGGTCACCCTAAAAACGTCACGCCGTTCATGAGTATGAGTTCTAATCTGAAATCCGTCCCTCAATGCTAGCCTCTTGATATATTGTTAGCACTCTGCATGAAGCCTCGGGAGCAAGCCTGGGCTGAGCTTCTCGGAAGCTTAGTTGTTATCCAGTTAGTAACTTGGGTAGTTGCCAATGGGAAATTGCATTGCAACCAACAAAGTAGCTAACATAGCTATCAACTATGGGTCCAAGAAATGCAGCCCTGTTCTCCTGCCTGCACCTCCTGTGTCTCTAGCCTGGTCCTGACCATCCCATAATACTACCATTTCCATTTCGTGTTCATGGT
>NC_085870.1:2541860-2546860 GCF_034702125.1 Engraulis encrasicolus
GGGGCGTTGAGAAGAGAAGAGAGATGCCCTGACTTTATCTGCCTGAGCAGGAGTGAGAGCTCCGCACGCGGCCCGCTCATAATTGCATATTAAAGTGACAACTGGCAGAGCGCTGCCTATTCGTCATAGCAGGGCGAGACAGAGAGAGAGAGAGAGAGAGAGAGAGAGAGAGAGAGTGAGAGAGAGAGATAGAGAGAGAGAGAGAGAGAGAGAGAGAGAGAGGAGGTATTATGAGGGGGGAGGAGGCCGTGATGTGACATCCATTCCAAAGTGCTCTTCTTAACGGGGGGACGTTTTCCCTTTTTCAACCACAAAGAAAACTGCCTGTCAAGTGGGGGGGCGACTTTGAATGGAAAGGGGGAAAAAAAATATGCAAAATGCGAAGAAGAGGAAGCTTCGTTTTATAAAAACGGATTCCTTAGCCCCGCTGATTGCTTGTGAACTCCTCAGGGTGAACTTTTCTTTGTGATAAATATTTTGCACAATTCTCCCAGGTTATATAACCAGATTATATTGCTACTATATTAGTAGGCTGAACCACAAGGTGCCTGTGAGCAGAATACTAAAAGCTGTGATATCAATGCTAGCAGTTTGAAAATTGCAGCCCTTTGTGTACAGTGCGATTTTTATATGTGGTGATAAAACATTTTTGTGTGTGGGAATTGTATCTGGCTCTAGCACATTTTTTTTGACTGTTTGATTGTTGTTGGTCGACTCGGCACTCCTGTTTGTATGGAACTGTTGGAGGCATAAGATTACTGGAGCTGAGTTCCCCCGGACTTTATTCTGCAGTGCAGTGCGATGCGGCTGGCTGTTCGATAAGTTTGAGAAGTGCTTGTATTACTATTGATCTTGACTGAGGCACCACTAAGTCACCTCACCAGTGGGCTCTCTACCGTAGATCGCTTCAAAAACCCATTTCCACCCAGAGCCTCCATTATGTGCAACCCCCCGAACAAATAAAGAAATGGGGGCACTTATATGGCCGTATATTGAGATAAATGTGAAACAGAAGACGCCTGTTCAGAGAATGGGTTTGTAATTTGTTTTGCTTTGGTAATGCAAACTGGCGTCTGGCCCGCTCTCCGTCTGGTGTTAATAAATCAATAAATCGGCTAAAGCGGGGAGCACATAAAATTCCCATGCACTCACACACTGCTCCTATTCCCCAACGTAATAGAAAATTCACATCACATGAAGATAATTATGCATTTTGATTGAACTGGACAGCCTCCCATGGGCATATAGGCATAGATTATGTTTATTAATGTTCAAATTTGGCAGCAATTCCCCTGATAAGTTGTCGATTCCTAAAGAGATTTTCATAGCCGTTGCCAAATCAACAGTCGGTGTTGTGGTGCCAATTCCGATTGCACTGTATGACGAGCATGTGCATTTGTTGGCCTGTTGACGTCTGTCTGAAGCAAACATCTCTTGCGAAATTGGTCAGAATACAGCGTGCGCATACTACATGCATAATGTATTCTGCTATGCCACACTTGAACATTTCCATGTATATAATTAGTGTGCATATATGTATTTGTGTCACTTAATGACAACTTTTTGAAATATTTTCAGATGTTTTGGTCTCTGCCACCACAGATGAGCTGCCAAGTCCCTCACATTTCCACGCTTCATAGTGGAGGCTGCTTGGCTTGCAGGCAGTGTTGCCAGATTGTGCAGTTTCCCGCCCAATTGGGCTGCTAAGGATGGCCGTCTGCGGTTAAACATGGCATTCAGAAGAAAAAAAAATAAGCAATTTTTTTGGCCATAGAAATCAATAGAATTGGGCAGGATTTAGTGCTTTCAGGCGGATTTTGAGCACTTTTTGGGCTGGAAATCATCAGCCTCATCTGGCAACCCTGCTTGCAGGGGCTCCACAACATCGCCCAGTCTGCCTCTTAGTCTGCCTCGTGTGTGTGAAATACACTCAGGCTCTGAAACGGCCACCCGCCGCGTATGTGGCACGGTTATTGGCAATCATCGATGGCAGGGGGGGATGGGCGTCCGCGCGGATGCCTGATGTAAAACTGAAGTGGCTTGGTGTGGAATAAAAAATTTAATCAGGGCTCCCCTCTGTTCCATGGGTGGAGGACGGGCCCCCGTGGTGGTTAAGCTGGGCGCTAGATTGGATCACTACTCTGGATTGATTGGCCTCATCCCTGGTCCTCTCCTCTCCGCATCGGGATGATTGATATCCACTTCGTCTGTCTGTGGGGCCCATTGATGTGCTTCAAATAATTTCCATGATGAATCGCTTCAGCGTATATGCACGCAAGTTTCGCTAGTTCCCACACCACAGCGGGGTTAGGAACCGTGATCCATCATCGGGGAATCAGAGACGGTGGGACAAGATGCGGCCCGATTGGGGGAGGCGCGGTGTCATCCTATTGGGGGAGGCGCGGTGTCATCCTATTGGGGGAGGCGCAGTGTCATCCTAACCTTTCTGCTGTTCAGGAAGTGATTACCTGAGCAGGCAGCCAGGGAGGCAGATTTCATTAGTGCACGGAGCGACCGGGGACAGCGCAGGAAAAAGAAAAAGTGTCTGGTCTAAGGCAGTATGGTGGTGCGTGGTGCGTGGTGCGTGGTATAGTGCTGTTGGCAGTGTTGCCAGATTGGGCGGGTGCCCGCCCAATTGGGCTACTTGGGATGAGCGTCGGCGGGTATAAATGGGAAAAATTGGCCATTTGGCGTTTTTTTTTTCAACCGTTTTGGGCCCATAGAAGTCAATGTATAATATGTTGAATTTGGGCGGAATTTAGCGCATTTTGGCGGTTTTTGAGAACCTTTTGGGGCAGAATTTGGTCAGACACATCTGGCAACACTGGCTGTTGGAGGAATCCACTTGACGCAGCTGCGTAAGACACGAGGTCTTCTGAGCAGCAGATCAGACAGTTTGATAGAAGAGCCCTCAGTGCCAGATCATTATGAAGGAGACCTTAATTTAATAAACGATTGCGATTTCAATTAAAGCAGCCGCCTTGAGACCACTTGTATAATTGCCGCATATTATGGCCTAATTGCCGTTCCCTTAGGACTGGTTGGTTGGTTAAGAAATTGAAGGAAAAGTTGTCATTTCTTCCTCATCGGGTTATCGTGTACATTGTCCTTTATGCCTCTGTCTGTGTGAGAGAGACTGCCAACTGTAATGGATTGTGGCCTCGTCTGAAGTGAGGCCATAAAACTACATATTGCCTCATAAAATTTAAATAAAGAGGAGGTAAAACTGTCGGCGTAAAACAGTTTTAAATTTTGCCCTTTATAGATTTTACTCCCCGACCGTCGCCAGTGTGTGGCATCTGCACAGTAGTGTGTCTCCATGGGAACAACCCGCTGTATAGTTTTTACAAGAAACTTGATGGGTCAAGTACGGCAGTAAATTCAAGAACTTTTAATGTCCAACATCTGCAGTCGCCGAACTGTGAAAAATGCAGGATGTCTCAGTCATAATATAACCTGTCTAACCCTCCTCACGCTTAAATATCTCCACATCAAACCACCACATGCTTTAGTTTATTCAAGACCTACTACTGTATATCTACAAAGTCTTGTACATGTCTTGTTTTTTAATACCTGTATGTGGACAAGGGAGCAAATGAAGAGTTCAGATGCAAAACCCCCTAACTCAATTTCTGAAGACCTGCACTTCTATATTTTTAGAGAACCCGGTTGTTGGCTTGGTTTACATTCATGTACTTGATAATACATATAAATAGTTAAATAAAATGTAAAAATATGCAATTTTGATAGCTTTGTATTAAATAAAAATGAATTAAGATTATTTTCTGAAATGGCACTTAGGGGGTTTTGCATCTGAACTCTTCAAATATATCCTTGTTTGCGCAGGTCTTCAGCAAGGCCGGAAATTGCACCCCATTTCTGTTGCTACAGTAGCGACCTCAGGATAATGTCATACGCAGTAGAAGTAAAAGTACTCTTACAAATATAATTACAACACTAGTGGTATGATAAAACATGTTTTCATCTTTGTAGTAGCACAATACAAGTGTTGTAATTACATGTGTAAAAGTACTTCGTGGGGCGCTGTGGCACAGCGCGCTAAGCCCCACATTTGGGCTTGCATGCCCACGGGGACCCGGTTCGAGTCCGGCCGGGGTCATTTCCCGATCCTGCCCCATCTCTCTCCCAGGTCAGAAAGCCCCCCAAAAATACTTGAAAGTACTTAAAAAAAAGTACTCCTACTTCATACAACTCTGGTCATACCTCAATGTCTCACATGTCTCTCCTGTGTCCTCCCCTCTCACGTCCTTCTCTCCTGGGTCCTTCATGGTGGTGAGCGCTTTGGGACGCGCCTCTGGATAATGTTTTGTAAATTAGAAGTAGAAGTACTCTTACAAATGTAATTACAACACTAGTGGTATGATATTACATGGTTTCAACTTCTGTAAAAGTACTTCGTTCGTTCGTTCGTCCTACTACTTCATGCAACTCTGGTCACACCTCAATGTCTCACATGTCTCCTCTCATGTGTCTTCTCACGTCCTCCTCCTCGTGTCCTTCCTAGGGTCCTTCATGGTGGTGAACGATTTTTTTTTTTTTTAAATGTATGTCCTTGGTGCTCTGGCTTTTGACCTTTGTGCCCTTAAAAAATGGACAACTCAAAAGGCCAAGTGGTCTCGCCCCTAAATTGACGAAAGTCCAGGCCTTGTCTCATGTCTCCTGTCCTGTCTCACGTCCTCCTCTCCTGTGTCCTTCCTAGGGTCCTTCATGGTGGTGAACGCTTCGGGACGTGCCTCTGTATAATGTTTTGTAAATTAGAAGTAGAAGTATTCTTACAAATGTGATTGCAACACTTAGTGGTATGATATTACATGGTTTCAACTTCCGTCCTACTACTTCATGCAACTCTGGTCATCAAACCTCGATGTCTCAAATGTCTCCTCTCATGTGTCCTGTCTCACGTCCTCCTCGTGTCCTTCCTTCCTAGGGTCCTTCATGGTGGTGAACGCTTCGGGACGTGCCTCGGGCCAGAAGGCCCA
>NC_085870.1:2551860-2556860 GCF_034702125.1 Engraulis encrasicolus
ACATATTACTTCATCATGTAATAAATATTCAGGAAAAGATCAAATTTGGCAGTAGACAGCCGTTTCAATGAGCAGCACACAGTAGTTGCATCTTAGACAGTGCAACTTTAAAGCAGAATTTAAATGGAAAAAAAAATAACAATGAAAGTATGCTTTCTCATCGCACAGAATGAAGGGTCAAATATTTGAACTTGATTTTTTTTAAATTCTAGACCTGTTTTACTATGTGTAATATAATGTGCTCAGATACAGACAGGTAGACACATGCATGCATGCACACAGAGAGAGTTAGAGAGAGAGAGAGAGAGAGAGAGAGAGAGAGAGAGAGAGAGAGAGAGAGAGAGAGAGAGAGAGAGAGAGAGAGACACAGACACACAGACACACAGACACACAGACACACAGACACACAGACAGACAGAGAGAAGGGCCTTACCATGTTTTTTTACCAGTTGGTGTTACAAGATGTGTTTCATTATAGTATTTGACGTTTCAACCTGGGCACACAGAGAGAAAACCCCATTATCGGTATATGTGACATTCAAAGGAATCATGCTCGACTGAAGTGAAATGAAGTTAATTAAGAGGGCAGGCTGTTAAATACCAGGTTCTGCTGTCCGGTGGCGGAACAATTGCACACAGGGCCCCAGGGCAAGACACTCTGAGGGCCCAACATATTATTATATTATGGTCTGCCAAGGTCACCATAGGGCCCCCATAACCGATACGAGAGGGCCCTGGGCCCTGGGGCAAATGCCCTACTCCCCCCTGTAGTTCCGCCCCTGTTCTGCTGTCCTGTGTGTTGGGTCCCGCTGCGGGCTTTTAAAAAGATAGAGAATGTCCCACTGTGGCGTTGATGAGGCACAAGAGGGGTGGCAACACAGATAAGTGCCCAATTTTCCTCAAATCAACTGAATGTGTGGACAAATTAAGCAGCTTTGTTTTTTTTTTCCTTCCGTTATATTCTAGTTCCACTATTTTACTATTTTCTCTATTCTTAGCTTTGCCCAACACCTGAACCTTTGGTTAACTGGTTCACGCTGTTGAACAAATAAGCAACACAACAAGAAACAAGAAGTAAAAAAAAAAAAATGCATTCCTCTTGTGCACGGTCAGGCCGTATTATGTGGATGGAAATGTGAGGTGACATCTTTCGGGATTTATCGCAGCCGACTTCTGCAGCACAGCCTGAAGACTGCTTAACCTCCTGCCCCCCCCCAATGTGCTTCTCAGAGAGGCAGGTCTGGACTGGGGCAGAGAATCAGACCGGGCATGTTCGGCCAAGACCTGTTCGCCAGGCATTGACCGAGTCAATAAAGCCTGTGACAACATTTTTAGTCATCTATTACAAGCTATTTTGACCGCAACAGCCAAAATGAAAATGCAAATCCAACTCAGAGAGGTCAGCTGTACTGGCATGAGGACTGATACCACTATACTGAGGGGAGGACCAGGCCAAACTCATCAACAGTCCACCGGGCAAATGCCCTGTATGCCTTATGACCAGTCCAGCCATGCAGAGGGGCCAGACTAGAGCAGCAGCAGCAGCAGCAGCAGCTGTTGTGTTTTGTTCTCTTTTCATTTCCTTTTTTTGTGTTAGTTGTTCAGATTCACGCTGCCTGTCAGAAAGCAACCAAGAGGCAAAGACAGAAGACAGAAAACACCTCGCGCATGTTTTTGGGGGACACAAAACAAAATGGTGGGCAAGCAACAGCCCAAGATGGCTGAGATTGAAAGTATAGGGTCATCTGTTAAAGAAGAAGGGTGCCAATTATGACAAACAAAGATGCTTTTGCACACCTCTGTAGTTGGGCAGGTGCGTAGGATGTTATCCCAGCGGGGTTGTCAGTCAAGTGCAAAGAAATCCAAAGTTACTTTGCAAAGTAAAGTGCAAAGTTGCTTTACCTGAAGAAGGTCGGATGACCGAAATGTTGTATTAAAGTTTGTTGTTGGAATGGACAGTGTGCAGGATTTCTTTGCACTAGACTGCCAATTATGACAAAAAAAAAGACAAGCGTTCTCCAAAGGACACAGTGGGATGTATGTTTACTATGGGAGATGGAGTTTCCCAGTTGGGCTTTGACGGGACACTGTGTGAGATTTTTAGTTGTTTATTTCCAGAATTCATGCTGCCCATTCACGAATGTTAACGTTTTCATGAATACTTACCACCACCACCAAATTCTAAGTATTCATTATGACTGGAAGCATTGCACTTTTCATACATGAAAAGGTGGATCTTCTCCATGGTCCGCCATTTTGAATATCCAAAAATAGCCATTTTTAGCTGCAAAAATGACTCTACTTGGACCATACTAGAAAATATTTGTTTATTACTTAGTAAACTTTCATGTAAAGATCGAATTTGGCAATAGGCAGCCCAGTTTCAATGAGCAGCATAGTTGGAGTAGCTTTTTTGACCATTTGTTGCACAGTGTCCCTTTAACGGGTTCAGGTGCCATTCACATGCCAGAATATGCTCACCCTAAATGAGGACCAAGGGCTATGATAAGCAGTAGCCTTTTTCGCCCATTTGATTCTCGTTATTAGAGGTCGACAAGCCGAAGCTGCCATTACAGTATTCCCCTCTTGTGCCTTTTCGCCATGGCGACGACAGAAAGACAAGCACGGCAAATTGCCTCTGTTTGCTACGCCAGGAAAAAAAAAAGTACGCACACTAGTCCAGGGACGTTTCTAACCCATTTGGACGGAAACGGGCGAGATGTAGACATGCAGCGTTTTTGTCTTGAGGTTTTTTTTGGGGGCTGCCATTTACCATGGCGGGGCTGATCGGTGGGGGGGGGGGCCTAGACATTTGTCTTGTCTGCCTATTGGTAGAACCGTCTCTGCGCTCGTCAGCCAATCCCCATCTTGCTCTGCGCTCGTCAGCCAGTCCCCATCTTGCTCTGCGCTCGTCAGCCAGTCCCCATCTTGCTCTGCGCTCGTCAGCCAGTCCCCATCTTGCTCTGCGCTCGTCAGCCAGTCCCCATCTTGCTCTGCTCTCGTCAGCCAGTCCCCATCTTGCTCTGCTCTCGTCAGCCAGTCCCCATCTTGCTCTGCTCAGCCCTGGGCTGTAATTGCTGTAATGTGTGCCGACGCCTGTTCGCCATGAACGCCAGTCGCTGCTCATCGCTCGCTGCTCGCCGCTCGCCGCTGTCATGCGTTATTACGGCCCTGTCACCTCCACACTCCTCTCTCTCTCTCCCCTTTTCACTACATCTCTCTCTGTCTATATCTCCTCCCCTCTCTCTCTCCTTCCATCTCTATATTTCCATACCTCTATCTCACCCTCTGTCGTCATCCTTCTCCTCCCCTCTCTCTCTCTCTCTCTCTCCCTCTCTCTCTCTGTCTCTCTCTCTCCCTCTTTCACTCCATCTCTCTCTTTCTATCTATTCCTCCATCTCTAACTTTTCCCATCCCTCTATCTCCATCCCTCTTCCTATGTCACCCTCTCTCTCTCATTCTTCATCCCTCTCTCTCTCTCCTCTCTCTCCATCTCTCCATCTCTTGAGTGGACTGGATTGCGGGCAGGCGACCGGGATGACAGTGGATAACACGCGGCAGCGTAGTGACACATGATTGTGTTGAAGTCAAAGCTCTCTTGAATGTGTACTCGCTCTTTTGATGTCCCCCCCATCACACACAATTACACACACACACACTCTTGCATGCACACACACACACACACACACACACACACACACACACACACACACACACACACACTTTGATTTTGTAGCAATCATCCCTTCATGCCTGCCTGACTAACTAACAGCGAGGGAGAGAGTGCATATACAGCACTAGGAGGGGGGGGGGGGGGTTTACATCAAGGGTTTTTTTTTTTTTGCTCGACAGGGTGAGCCAGGATAAAGAAAGAAAAGAGAAGCAGAGAGAGAGACAGAGAGAGAGACAGACAGACAGACAGACAGAAAGACAGACAGACAGACAGAAAAACATCGAGAGAGAGAGATAAAAGAAAGAAAGAGAGAGAATTAGAGAATGAGAGAGAAGGTCAGCCAGGATAAAGAAGGAAAAGAGAAGCAAAGAGAGAGAGAGAGACAGACAGACAGACAGACAGACAGGTAGTGAGAGAGAGATAAAAGAAAGAGAGAACGAGAGAAGGAGAGAGAGAGAGAGAGAGAGAGAGATACAGAGAGAAGGAGAGAAGAGATGAGATGGTTTCCAGTCCATGTATTCCTCCACTACAGTTCCTCCTTTGATAAACTAGTGTGCCGGTCCCAAAGTTATTTTGTAAGCTTTATGGGACATCATAAAAAAAAACGCTCCAAAAATATTTGCTTTGCCCAGCAGTGCATATCAAATGAAGTTACGCTTAAAGAAATCAAGCAAAGTAAACATGCATTAACGATCGGAGTTTAGCCCAGAAAATGAATTAAGCGCTACTAGCGATTCGCTGATAGCCTCAGGCTAGCCATATGTCTTACACGACCCAGCATGCCCGACGCCCGTGCTACTAGTTCAGATCGTCTGTATACTGTAGGCCCAGATGAATATTTAACAACTCTCATGTTCGAACGCACTCATGTGAAACAGCCCCTCTGCAACGCGTGTCGTGCCCGCTCGCTCTCTCACAGGGCCGTTAGAAAGAGCTCTCCAGACCAGACCCAGGATAAAGTTATGCGAAAGGGGCCACTTCTAAACACGATATAAAGACGGCCCGATTCTGGGACCCTCTTTTCCCTGCTCATGAGCCAAGCCTGGTTATGGGGCAGCCATGGCCTAATGGTTAAGGAGTTGGGCTTTAAAGGGACAGTTTGGTCAATTTCAACATGCAGCTGTAATGCTCACACTACCCTGGACTTGTCAGTGCCTGAGATGTTTTTTCCTTCTTCTTCAGCCGTTTCCGAGATCCTGGTCATTGTAATGGGGGCAGCTCTTTGTTTACATTTCAAAAAAACATTTTTATTTATTCCCAAAAACATCCAAAAGGTTAAAAAAACATCAGCAGACAATTAGCAAACAGCAGTGCCTTTTGGGAAAAT
>NC_085870.1:2561860-2566860 GCF_034702125.1 Engraulis encrasicolus
CCAGGGCTAAGAATAACGAAAATAGCAAAACAGAGTAGGCTAATAAACCGTAATGGAGAGACTGAGGAGACATGAAATCAAGCGGCGGAGTTCGGACCATTTTGAGTTTGACCGATGTCGCTTGCTTTGTGTAGCCCTATCAAGCAAGCCTGTCTGTCTCATTTGTGCGATGAGCACAAAAACACAAATTGAACCACTCGTATAGTGTGAGTCAAACCAGACATGAACAACATTGTAGCCTAATGAAGTAGTGCCCCGTCATGTCAGCATGAGAGAGGTGATTTTACATTTGGCGACGACATTCCGTCTTTAAAACTGGCGCATGCCGCTTCCCCTATTGCAGGTTATTACCTGATCTACACTGTCGTTACCACAAAAAACAAGGTAGCACAACTTAATACTATTACTAGCCTATATATCTGGTAGCCTAAATAGTAGGTTGAAGACGGGGGTATTATTGGTGCACTGGGTTTTTTTTGCGAAGCAGAGTAATCTGCTTCAGTGTAGCTCATTGTATGTTGATCCCTCCCTCAGTTTTAGGCTACAAGTGGAAAGAGTCAGCCAATTGCGCACGTAACATTGGGTATTTGATAATAACACAAGCGTGATCCCTAAACAAGACCGCCAGTCGACGGTGTGTGTTTTGTTTTCATTATTCTGTCCTGCATTCACCGTCTCAATTCCGCTCCTAACTTATAGGCTAAGTGATGTCTGTTAATTATTTCTGCACTACCTATTCAAGTCAGGAACGGATATCCTCAGGATAGCCTACGGACTAATAGGTTGAAGACGTTTTTTTTTTTGTATTGGTGCTTGTGAACATTTCATCCTTTCAATGCGCTGTTGTGCGCGATCGACGGGATTCCGGTTAACTGGGGATGTGATGCACACATGACAATTCATCTGTTACACCAGGTGTGGCTAATCATCTGTGATTAGGACTGCAAATTCAGTTGCTTCGGTGGAGATGCGAACCAACAGTAGGCTATGACTGGGGAACTATGACTCCTTCGGAGGCTGGATAACCTGTCGCGCCACGACATGTCACAAAAGGCTGTGCAGTCCCGTGCACTGCACTGCACTGCTGTAACCCACCCATCCCCCACAGACAAACATTCATGTTCTGAAAAGTTCAACACGTTCTGAACATTTTAGCCGCTTTGCATTAAGTTTTCGAGCAGACACTTGTCCACGGTGACGCAACATCGAAAGTGAAACGCAGAGACTGTTCACAAATAACTGAATAAAGATTTCATTAAAAAAAAAACCACAGCATTTCTATGAAAATGTGCTGGGTGACCACACTGCCTATGCCTATCCAGATGCACGTATAGCAACAATGAGAAAGAGAGGGAGAGACGGAGAGAGAGAGAGCGATTAGCGCGTATCTCTGTGTGTGTGTGTGTGTGTGTGTGTGTGTGTGTGTGTGTGTGTGTGTGTGTGTGTCGGGGAACATTTGAAGTGAAAAAAAAAACACCCTCCCCCACTTCAGCATCAGATGTTGGTGGTCTACAAGTCAATATGTTTACCCGACTATCTTGTAGCCCAGTCATGAAGTTCATAAAGCCATCGGTAGCCTAATAGGCCAAGATATCCAAAATCCCTCCGCAAATTTCTGCATTGCCTGAGTTCATAGGCTAAAACAACTTTATTTAGGCCTAACTTATTTAGCTTACTTTATTAGCCTTATTTAGGCCTATTATCGTATTTAGGCCTATTTTACAAAATATCGAAAGAAGGAAAAGACACGACAGACAAGTTGAGGCTTACTGATCGTAGCCTATTACAGCAAATCGAACATGCGCTTTATGAACACACTAGCCTGAGGGCAAACATCTTCTTGGCACTATTGAGATAACCAGGCCATGCCATGAATTCAACTACCTGGGCCCACACTAAAATACTGACAGACTACAATTGCTTGGATCTTCAGTGGGTTTCGTGGGTCCGGGGGGATGGGTGGTGATGGCACGCTTGATGTATTTTTCCCCACCCCATGCATGCATGCATGCACGCGGACACACAGGGTCGGGACATTCACCCAATGAATGACTGAGTGCGGCTAAATATGCCTGTTGCATATCGTAGCCTAATTATTCACACATCACGTCAAGTCACAAATTAGTAGTCTCTTGCAGTTGACCTATGCCAAATTAACGTCCTCCCTGTAAGGCTGCACTAATTCAAACAGGTAGAGGAGTCGGCTTAGCCTATAGCCAAAGTCTATAAAATGTAGCCTATTTTTTGTAATTTCCAATTATCTAGGCTATGTTTACGATAATGATTTGTTGCGCTACGACGGTGCTCAAGACAAGTTGGAACATAGTCATCTCAAGTGCTCCCATTTTATTTTGATCCTGCTTTAAGTCAATGGGCGAGAGGGACGGATGAAACGGGTGTTTCATTCGTCCCGACAGTGTCTACTGACACTAAAATCCCTTTTGCCTGTAAACCTGACAACTTTGACTTTTCATACTTTCGGATATGTTAAAGTTTTCGAGTAAATCGCAGTGTTTCATTCGTCCCGAGTTTTCATGAGTCCCTGCTCTCCCCTACTGCCTAAACTGTTACAGTTTAAATGCGTCCTCTCCAAACTGTGTGTGTGTGTGTGTGTGTGTGTGTGTGGGCGAGAGAGGGAGAGAGAGAGAGCGAGGGAGAGAGGCGCTTAATTCCCCGCAGAAAGAGCAAGGCGATGTCTCCAAATATTAGACAAATGCATATTTTAGTTAAGTAGACATCAGGGATGTATTTTGCTTAATAGCAACGCCGACCTGATTGGTTCATATTGCTCTGAATAGCCACAGAAGGCTAGGCTATATTTTAATGGGTTTACGCGCGCGAGGTCATCTAACTGTGGTCACAGTCGCCAGGTGCTATTATGAGAGGAAAACTATAGCACGTTGGCAAACATTAAAGTCAGTTTAAGCCATGCATATGATGAACCAGTTTTCTTGTTTGAAAAAACACACTTCCCGGTGCGCAAGGTGCATGCGTTTCTGACTGACCCAGATGAAATCGCATGAGGAACTCCATGATTATGAGATGACATTGCATAGGCCTATATTTCCCAGCATATATTCCCCCCCCCCCCTCTCTCTCTCTCTCTCCAAACCCAGTTGTACTTGGACTCACTTTTAACACCGCTGGCCTTGAATCGCAGCACACATTGCAGTGAGCCGTGCCGTGTGCGAGTGCTGAGCAACTTCACCCCTAACGTTTAACCTAGACTAGCGAGTGCAGTGTTGTAAATCACGTGGAATAAGTGCAGCGATTACCTGCGTAGCCTACTTAATTATGGAAGTGAGTGTCATTTGGACTGCCTATGGAATCAAGCCTACTGTCACCAAGCTCTTCCTGTCTCCCCAGCCTCGCAATGGATGGACACCTGGCCACCGCTCCTCCGCCTCCTTCGGAACGGATGACTGTGGGGGGGATCTCCAAGGAAATTTGGAATTTCGGACTTGTATAGATTTGGGGTGCCCCGGGACTCTTTTAGATTTCTGTTAGTTAATAAATATTATTTTAAAACTCAATATTTGTGTCTTGGCGTATTTGTGGTGTACAGTAGCCTACTCTCCAGGGTATTTGGTAACAAGGAGAGGTGTCGCTGGAAAAATGCGCACTTTCTCACCTGCGACACATAACCCGACAGTTGGTTACACTTAATTTGAGCACGAAAACAGCAATATCAGTCGCTTGCTAATTTTTGCCAATGTGACAACATTAAATTCATTAGGGAAGTGTAGGTTAGGTTATCGCCCCAGCTGTTGGCGATGTGAGATAAATAGCCAATGCTTACACGCTCAAACGAAGCGCTGTTAGGTTACTGCGGTGAGGTGTATTGCACTCTCAGTAATTTTTACCAAACGAAAAAGTATCCACATCCAGACAACAAGTCTGAAGTTGCAATATTAGACGTTTCAAATCTTGCGATGCGATAATCGGTATGGCTTCTGGCTACACTCAATTTACATTTTGTCAGAGCTTGCACATTAATGCAATTCATCCGATCATCATTTAAAAAAAAAAGAAAATTCATTACATTATTTAGGCTATTCTTTTTATGACTCTTCCTACTTCCTGGAGGTGTTCTCACACAATTTATAGGCATGTTGTTATCCGCTGAATCGGTGCGTGCTGGTGAATATGAGCATATATTAATATGCCGTCAGCATCGTCTAAAACATTCCAAGCGCTCCCAAGTGCCACCCGGCGGTTGTTTGGGTACACTGCAGCTAGGCCCGGTACATACCGAGGTGGATGACGTGGCATTACCTCGGTAAAGGGTGTGCATTGTAGGGGGACCGACTGTACCCACTTCAAAAAATGCTCCAATATACAGTATACCCACCACAAAAAAGTAGACTACACCACTGCCTACATCGGTAGCTATAGCCCGGAGGTATAGTCAGCTGCTAGTGTAGATATCTCCCAGTGTTTACTCTGGCCCGGATGTTAGCCTTTTATATTGTTTTTCCCTGGATATGTTATTCCCGCGGAGGTAAATGTCACTGGGCCCTCGTGCGCGGCGGCTTGTTTGCGGTGCGGTCGGATTTCCATTGTGTTTAACAGCCTGGCGTGGCTCAGGTAAATGCCAATGGACTAACATGCATGAATCTGTTTGTGTGTGTGTGTGTGTGTTTGTGCATGTGTGTGTGTGTGTGTGTGTGTGTGTTTGTGCATTTGTGTGTTAGTGTGTGTGTGTGTGTGTGTGTGTGTGTGTGTGTGTGTGTGTGTGTGTGTGTGTGTGTGTGTGTGTGCGTATGTATGTGCATGCATGTCTGCTTGATAGTGTCTGTATGGATTGTGTGTATTTGTGTGTATTTATCTTATATCAGGGATTCCCAACCTCTTCCATCTTGGGGCCCACTCGAAATTGTCAAAAATGTTCGGGGCCCACGTCTGACCCAATTAAGAATAAAGCTCAAACAAATCACCAGTAGCACACACCAAAATTATTTTCTGAAAATGATATCAAGGCCCACTTGGAAAACCTTCAG
>NC_085870.1:2581860-2594360 GCF_034702125.1 Engraulis encrasicolus
TGATACCCTGACAGCTCATTGCTGACATTCACGGCCAAGATACAGCTCACACTAGCTTAGGCGAGAAGCCTTAAAATCAGCTTGGGCATTATTTTGGCATAGAGCTAGCCTGATTATCATCGACTTTCAAATCTCTTTGTGACTTGGTCTGACCTTGAGCATAACAATTAACGTTTCCAAAAACGCCATTCTTGATCTGCCTCCCTTGGTTTGCAACTTTTTGACTGGTTCCTGGCGAAGTGGGTGGAGATCAGAAACTGTCTTTACATTGCTCTTGGCCTGACTAGAGGCAACGCCGAAGGTGCTGAACAAACAAGCAAAAAACAATGACAAGCACCTGCCCCTGAGGACTGTCATCCCACAGGGAAAAATACCCTGTATGCCAGATTAGTAGTCCAGACCTGTACTCGTCTTCTGTAGCCTCCTGTTGAGACGTGTGGGAGTTTGAATCAAGTAGTGCTGATCTCGAGTGCCCTCACCTCACCTCACCTCACCTCACCTCACCTCACCTCACCTCACCTCACCTCACCTCACCTGGCGTAGCTCAGCTGTGCCATGGAGTAGAGGATTACTTCTCACTCATTCCTCCGCTCCTCCTCTCCTCCTCGCCTTCTCTCTGTACTTCTCTCTCTCTCTCTCTCTCTCTCTCTCTCTCTCTCTCTCTCTCTCTCTCTCTCTCTCTCTCTCTCTCTCTCTCTCTCTCTCTCTCTCTCTCTCTCATTTTCAATATCTACCTCCTTCTCAACCTCTCTTGTACTTTTGTCATAGGCGTGATGACTTACTCCATCTCTCTCTCTCTCTCTCTCTCTCTCTCTCTCTCTCTCTCTCTCTCTCTCTCTCTCTCTCTCTCTCTCTCTCTCTCTCTCTCTCTTCTCTAGCTCGACACCCCCCCCCCATCTCTCTATCTGTCTCTCTGCCTGTCTTTTCTCTCTGTCTCTCTCCCTATTTCAATGTGCTCTTTCATTTTCTATCTTCCTTTCCTCTGCTGGCTCACTGTATGATATCTTGTATTCCATTTTCTCTCCTTGTTGATGCTGTTTTCCTGTGTGTGTGTGTGTGTGTGTGTGTGTGTGTGTGTGTGTGTGTGTGTGTGTGTGTGTGTGTGTGTGTGTGTGTGTGTGTGTGTGTGTGTGTGTGTGTGTGTGTGTGTGTGTGTGGCTGTACAGTACAAGAGAACTTTCTCAGTGTTGTGGATGATGCACACACTCACTCTCCACATGCTGTATACAGTACTGTACCTTGGTGATGTATGTATGCACCAAATACCAAGTGTGGTCTTTAGTGGTGTGGATCGGCACTGCCCTCACGATCCGATTCGATCACGATTCGGCAGGTAGCGATTCTATTCGATTCGATTCGATTCTATGCGATCCGATCCAATCCAATCCGATTCAATTCTACAATGCATTGCAATGCAATACATTTCTACTGAAAGCAAAGCAAATGTTTAATCAGTCATGATGAGGCAATACAAGTAGTCAGATACTGATCAACAATTTATTGACTGTTTTCTCTATCAGTCTGTATCAGTCTTGCAATGTTTTTAAGTGCTTTTATTTAATTTAACATTCATTTGCGCCCGGAATATCCATGGAAGTAATTGAAAGTTTAAAAAAAAATGCCGGATCGATTCTGGAACTTGCCGGATCGATTCTGGATCGTCCATGCCCAGCATTGGATTGCATTTTCTATCATCCTTTCTTCTGCTGGCTCACTCTAGAAGTCTGTATGATATGTTGTATTCCCTTTTCTCTCTTTATTGATGCTGTTTTCCTGTGTGTGTGTGTGTGTGTGTGTGTGTGTGTGTGTGTGTGTGTGTGTGTGTGTGTGTGTGTGTGTGTGTGTGTGTGTGTGTGTGTGTGTGTGTGTGTGTGTGTGTGTGTGTGTGTGTGTGTGTGTGTGTGTGTGTGTGTGTGTGGTACAACAGAACTTTCTCAGTGTTGTGGATGATGCACACACTCACTCTCCGCATACTGTAGGCCTACTGTACGTTGGTGATGTATAATGCATGCACCAAATACTGTATCAAGTGTGGTCTTGCTAACCCATCTGGTATTTTACTGCTATACTGTTGTCTGTGCCACCACTACCACTACGCCAGTGATTCTCAAAGTGTGGTCCGGGGACCGCTGGTGGTCTGCGACAGAGCTCAGGTGGTCCATGAGGGGATTTCTATTTTTTCCGAGACAAACTAGCAGTGGGCTATATTTGTAACACAAACATAGCTGAAGTCATACTGTCACCACAATAAGACAGGTTTCTAATGTGATCTGCATCAAAATTAGCAGTGTCAAATTAGCACATCTCAACATTTTGGGGACACAAAGTGGTCCTCAGTCTGAAAAAGGTTGAGAAACACTACCACTACTACGCCCACTACTTAGCATGCAGGTGGTCAATCCTGAACCTTCTCCTGCAGGGACACGGAACTCCTGATATCATGAGAGGGAATTATTGAACATCCAGATGATTAATTTATTAAAGTCTGGACAGGTAGTCAGGGGATGTGGAATGGAGAGAAGTAGTATTGGGTAACACAGCTGTAGATAGAGAGTTTGGCCCTGCCATCCCAGATGTCCAAGTGCACATAAGGGGTGGGGGTTACTCAAGGATTTTTGTCTCCAAAAAGAGATGGGGGGGAAAGAGAGCTTTTCTGCAACTTTTAGCTTGTGCAACCAACGATTAGAAGTTTGTTGTAGATTAAGATGTTGTTTGTCCTAAGGGCACTCTGTGGAAAAAGGATTAAAATCACCACAAGTGAACAAGCCACAAGTGAATCACCAGACTTTGCTGCACTGTTGATTTTTGTGTGCTTCTATGGAAGTTGTTTTTTCAAAACATTTCAAACATTATTTTGTTTTTCTTATCAAATCTGAAAGCCCATCTGAGAGAGATAATGATGTGGTACATAGCGGCAGAGTGCAAATGGAGCTTTTAGTCCTTCTAAAGTTGCCAGAGTTCAGAGTTGTAAAATGTTGAAAAAAAAAATCAGAAGATTTTCTTCTTTTCAGGTGATGTGGAGGTAGGGGCTGAAGACAGACATCTTCTATTCCTATTTGTTACATTGTTTTTCTGGCTTTTTAGCTTTTGTTCAGACAGGCCAGAGACAGAAAATGTGTGCGTGGGAGAAAGAGGCAGTTTAGGATTTGGGATATGAGCCAGTCTGGATTCGAACCTGGGTCTCCATGGGCAATATTGCCCATAGTACAGGCTGTCATCATGCTTTAGCGTAAGTATCGCACGCTAGTGCATTCAGCGTGTTGGTGCGACACATTTTGAAGTGCTCCTCAACGCAACAGTAAAGCTCTTTCATGCACTTTGCACCGTGTCTGCGATTTTGTTGTTTTGATTTTGTTGTTTTGTTGTTTTGATTTTTTTGTCACAGCGCATTTCTGTTACTAAACGCAAATATGCTTTGCTGTGCCCTAACCAAAACCACCCCTAAACCTAACCTGTCAATAAAGCAATGTTTCTGCTGCTTTACTTTTGCCAAGAACAGCGAGATTAGGCGAATTTCTACCTAAATTGTGCCTAAACCAAAACCATCCCTAAACCTAACCTGTCACAGGGCGTTGTGGAGCACGCCTTAACTTGGAAATGCGTATTGGACACACGCGATAGTGGGTTCAAATCAGCGTGTCATAGATGTTGCATAGTATATGATACAGCAACCCAAACATCTCCCATTCCTTGTTTGTTCGCATTTTTTTAATGACACATGAGTCTGATATATTATTTCCTAGTGACATGAAAGCATGAAAAACAAAGATTAATTTTAGTTAGTTCGTCTCATTCATATATCCCCCCTAAAGTTAAGAGGGAAAGCTTTAGATTTAGATTAGCTTTAGTTTTTTGGAAAGAACAAATATTTAACAATAACAGTTTATTTCAAAAGGTCAGACCACTCAAAGGCACACATCTGGGGAGAGGTAGTGAGCTCATTTATCCAGCGTAAATAGATTCTCCGCCAGCAGCAAACAGAATGTCAGCCGTGATGTAAATACACAATAATGCAATTTATTATTCCTATTCACACTCCGTATGCAGTCTAATTAGATGAAGACAGGAGGGGGGAAAGGGCTCTCTCTCTTTTGTTCCCTGCTGCACAATGCCGTCATGCAGGTTCAGGTATTTAAATTCTTCGGTATAAAGAGTGTCTGCACACTGCAGACTCCCGTATCAGTTATTGACCATGTTCTATACAGTATAGAGATGCACGGGATCCAAGATCCGGTTCCGGATCCGGCAGGATAATAGGGTTTTTTCACAGGGTCCGGGTCCGGCAGGATCTTAAGCTGTGGATCCGGTATCCGGTAGGATCCTAAAAATCAAGATCTGGTGCATCTCTAGTTTTTACGTAGCCTAGGCTTTTCAGTCAGTCTTTCACAACCCCAATCGGTGCATGAAGTGAAAGCCCTTTGGAAGCGGCCGTTGCAGGCAGTGTGGCAGTAAGCCAATGAGTCAAAAAAATAGTTTGAGCCAACGTAATAAAAAGGGCCCATGTGTGCGAGTAGGCTATGTGTTTCATGCTTTTCGTAGGATCCGGTATCCGGTTCCGGATCTGGCAAGATCTTAAGCAGTGGATCCGGTATCCGGCGGGATCCTAAAAATCAGGATCCGGTGCATCTCTAATACAGTATGTTTGCACTGCCTAACACCAATGGCTGCTCTTGTATATTATGCACCCAGTCCTCTCCATTTCTTTAGGACGTTTCATGTCGCTAGCGTATCTACACGCATATTTACAAAGAGCTTTGTGTTATTTCAATGAATGTACGGTAACTTCCCTAATGAAAATGAAACTCAATTGTGGTCACCGTTCTGTTGACACAGTGTGCTCCCATTATTATTAGTCTTTGCACTGCACTCACCTTCTCTCTCTTGCACGGGTGCGGAACGCATTTAATAGCCTGAAGTGTGCTCGCATAATAACGCTCGGGTAAATTTGAAAAAGCCCTGTAATGAATAGAATTTCAATCTCATTAACTTTAAATATTACAGCTGCTTAAGTTTAACCCAATATGCCATTACCATAATATAAAGCACCGGAGTCTTTTCTCACCTACTGCGGCATACAGTAACTAGGCTACGCTAGGAGTGATGGTGGCCTACTCTTAGAGGCAGAGTTTATCGGCATAACAATTTTATTTCTAATTGCGGCTTTTGTTAATGAGTTTAATTACGTTGAGGAACGGAAGCAGCGTTGTGTTTTATGCCTTGTAAAAGTGCTCCTGGGAAATAGTCTAGCAAATGCATCTAGCATAGCAATCATGCACTGTAGCCTACATTTGACATTGCCAGTTTATGCTGCCAATTTTGTCTCACCTGGTTGGAGCAGTAGCTTGGCTTAACCTCTTAAGACACGCCGTTATAAATTTGCTGTTACCAGAATGGCAATGACTGAGTTGTAGCGCAGTGCTAAAGGCCCTGTATTATGTCATAGTATTGTAAGTACTATGGCACTTAACATTTCAATGACTATTACAATGTGCCACTGGTGGTACAGCATGCATTAACCCATTGTGTCCTGGAGCGACATATACGCTGCATTCAAGTTCTTGAGATTTGAGCTGTTTTATTAAACATGTGGGTATGTTAGAGCTGAATGAACACTATGCTTGTGCAAAATGAAGGTTCTAGATTTTAAATGTAACCTATTCCATGTCTGTATGTGCTTCGGAGGCTGAGATATTTAGGATTTGATAGGCAGAGGGCACCCTTACCTAAAAAGGGCTTAGGACAAAATGGGTTAAGGGGCTACATGCAGCTGGTCATCGTGCTCAAACCTCTTGATTCTTCCTGGCATAGCTGACTGGAGATTGTGTAACACTTTCTTCATCAACTTATTCTGTTTTTGTTTTGACCGTGTTGCTACCTTTCACTCTGCAGTGTTTTGGTGTGTAGACTGTAGACAATCAAAACTATACAGTACAGTCGAAGACCCAAAGGGCCCTCAAGTTTGTTTCTGGAGATAGCATTGACGAATTGGTCTAAACTTATCCGGAGTGGATTGATACAGCAGCAGCCCACTTCAACTCTCACAACTTGATATTGATCCCCCAAACCCCCCGCCACCACCACCACCAAACCCCCTCCCTGCACACTTTTTAATCCCTCTTTTCACCTTTTGAAGTTTTCTTTCTTTTCTTTCTTCATCTTCTTTTTTCCCATTTCCTTCGCCTTGGGAGTTTTCCTGCCTGCACTCGCCAGATAATTGGAGTTATTAAATGGCTTGTGGTTAAGGCGATGGGCGGCGGCTTGTGGTTGCGGCGGCTTGTGGTTGAGGCGGCGGGCTTCGCTGGCTGGCTGCTGCCAGGGTGCCAGTCACATGCCTACCGGTACCAGCTGCTGGAGTGGAGTGGAGTGGGGTGGTGGAAGTCGGATTGGTGTTAGGGTGTGCGTGCGTGCGTGCCTGCGTGCGTGCGTGCGTGCGTGCGTGCGTGTGTGCCTGCCTGCGTGCGTGCATGCATGCAGGTGCTGGTGTTGGTCAGCCACCAGTCCCAAATCCAGGAAGACACTGATGGCGACCGGACCACAGCATAAGCGGAAGTGCGGTGTGCTCTCATGTGTCTCGCTGTGCATCTTTGTGTGTGTATGTGTTTGTGTGTATGGATCTTTGTGTGTCTTTGCATTGCATTGCAGAGAGAGAGGATTGTAAAAAAGAAGGGAGAGACAGGGAGAGAGAGAGAGAGAGAGAGAGAGAGAGAGAGAGAGAGAGAGAGAGAGAGACAGGGAGAGAGAGAGAGAGAGAGAATAAGAAAGAGACAGTGTTAGCAAAAACGAGCTAATACGAAAGAGAGAGAGAGAGAGAGAGCGAGCGAGCGAGTGAGAGATAGAGAGAGCGAGAGAGAGAGATAGAGAGCATGCAAGAGAAATTGGTGTCATGGTGAAACAGGGAGGCCCGTGTTATCTTTAAGGAGACAGCCCAGGAAGGCAGCAGCATTACCAGAGGATTTGGGGCTTTGTGGCAGGCAGGGTGCTGAGACTGAGGATGGAGATGGGGATGGGGATGGAGAGGGGAGAGGAGAGGGGAGGAGAGGAGAAGAGAGGAGAAGAGAAGAGAGGGGAGAAAAGAAGGGAGGGGGAGAGAGGAGAGGAGAGGAGGGGGGAAGGGGATGGAGAGAGGAGAGGGGAGGAGAGGAGAGAAGAGGAGGGGAAGAGATGAGAGAAGAGGAGGGGGGAAGGGGAAGGAGAGAGGGGAGGAGAGGGGAGGAGAGGAGAGGAGAGGAGAGGAGAGGAGATGAGATGAGGGAGGAGAGGAGAGGGGAGGAGAGGAGAGGAGAGGAGAGGAGATGAGGGAGGAGAGGAGAGGAGAGGAGGAGAGAAGAGAAGAGAAGAGAGGAGAGGAGAGGAGAGGAAGGAAGGGAGAGGAGAGGAGAGGAGAGGAGAGGAGAAGAGAAGAGAGGAGAGGAGGAGAGAGGAGAAGAGGAGAGAGGAGAAGAGAGAAGAGAAGAGAGGAGAGGAGAGGAGAGAAGGTGGGGTGTGTGGAAGGGGAAGGGAGGTGCCTGTGAAGAGGCTGAGTTACAGAGATGGATTAGAGCTCTATAATACTACGGCGCACAGCCACAGATAAGCCCCAGCCAAAGAGTTCGCACTTCAAACAGTTTGTGCCAGTTTATTTATCTGTTTGTGTCTCTTCCCTCTCTCACTTTCTCCTCGCTCTCTCTCTCTCTCTCTTTTACTTTCTTTCTCTCTCGCTTTCTCCTCTCTCTCTCTCTCACTCTTACTTTCTCTCTCTGTCTCTCTCTCTTCCTCTCTCTCTCTCTCTCTTTCTCTCTCTCTCTCTCTCTCTCTCTCTCTCTCTCTTGCTATCCTAGTTTTGCTCGCATATTTATATATTTAGTGAGTTTCGTTGTTTGTTTTATTTATTTATTTATTTACCGGTATTTATTTATTTATATCCTGTTTTCTCTCCCTCCAGCTGTGCACGGTAAGTCCGGCACAGCAGCAGCACTTTGAAACTGGCTTATGTGTATGTGTGCACACACATTTTCACGGCCAAATGTAAAATGTGTAGGGCAGCACTATTTGCCATATCCCTATGCTACCCACCATCACATCACGACACATCACAACACAGCATAGCATCGTAAAACATGCAGCGTCACGCACGGCAAGGTAGCTCCTAGCCAACCTGAGCCAGCTATGGCATTAGCCTAGCTCATATCTCACATTATATTACTAAACTAGCTGTCTCAGCGTTCACGAGGACACATTCACATTCAGCAAAGTCAGTGGCCTGTCCTTTGTCCAATACTTTTCAGACGCACAACCTTTATTATTTATTTTTAGACGCAACAAGAAGTTTGAATGTGTTAGTAAAAAATATCGGTATTCTCATAGTGCTGTTTTTGGTGTTTTTGTAAAGTTTTTTTTTTATTTATTTTTTTACTTTTTTAGTGGATGGAGACGAGGTCTGCAGGCAGAATTGTCCTCTACCGCTGTTTCCAGTATGCCCGTTGTGATTTTAGAATGATTCATTTAGTTTCTTCAAATCGGCACATCACACAAGGTGGTCATTTCGAACAGTTGCTGTAGTGTATTTTCACATTTTTTTGTATCCCGGACCAGGATACACCGTGAAGAAGGCCATATGGGCCGAAAAGCGCAGGCATTGTCATGGCCAAAAATGTATAAACAATTCAAATTTGAGTGCCTTGGAGCACTCAAGCACTCAAAATTCCTGTTTGTTTCTGCTGTGTATTCTTACATTTTCTATCATATAAAGTACAGTACACAGTCCACAATAATAATATACTGTGGCATGTGTGTGTGTATGTGCGAGTGCGTGTTTTCCACTCCATCTGTGAAAGGATGGTAGGTATAAATGATGTGTGTGGATTTACAATCCTTCAGGTGAGAGTGTCCTTCCACATTTTTGTATCATATACAGCAGTGGTTTTCAACCTATGGGCCGGGGCCCACTGGTGAGCCCTGAAGGTATTCCAAGTGGGCCTTGAAATCACTTTCCAAAAATAATAATCATATTTTGGTGTGTGTTGCTGTTGATTTATTTGAGTTTTAATCTTAATTGGGTCCGAGGTGGGCCCCGAATATTTTTGACAATTACGAGTGGGCCCAAAGTTGGGAAAAAGGTTGGGAACCCCTGGCATACAGTATAGTAAAGAGTCCCCCACAAGATCATGATGCAGCCCTTTGTGTGAGTGTGCATGCGTACAGTCGGTCCCCCTACAATGCACACCCTTTACCGAGGTAATGCCACGTCATCCACCTCGGTACGTACCGGGCCTAGCTGCAGTGTACCCAAACAACCGCCGGGTGGCACTTGGGAGCGCTTGGAATGTTTTAGACGATGCTGACGGCATATTAATATATGCTCATATTCACCAGCACGCACCGATTCAGCGGATAACAACATGCCTATAAATTGTGTGAGAACACCTCCAGGAAGTAGGAAGAGTCATAAAAAGAATAGCCTAAATAATGTAATGATTTTTCTTTTTTTTTTTAAATGATGATCGGATGAATTGCATTAATGTGCAAGCTCTGACAAAATGTAAATTGAGTGTAGCCAGAAGCCATACCGATTATCGCATCGCAAGATTTGAAACGTCTAATATTGCAACTTCAGACTTGTTGTCTGGATGTGGATACTTTTTCGTTTGGTAAAAATTACTGAGAGTGCAATACACCTCACCGCAGTAACCTAACAGCGCTTCGTTTGAGCGTGTAAGCGTTGGCTATTTATCTCACATCGCCAACAGCTGGGGCGATAACCTAACCTACACTTCCCTAATGAATTTAATGTTGTCACATTGGCAAAAATTAGCAAGCGACTGATATTGCTGTTTTCGTGCTCAAATTAAGTGTAACCAACTGTCGGGTTATGTGTCGCAGGTGAGAAAGTGCGCATTTTTCCAGCGACACCTCTCCTTGTTACCAAATACCCTGGAGAGTACTGTACACCACAAATACGCCAAGACACAAATATTGAGTTTTAAAATAATATTTATTAACTAACAGAAATCTAAAAGAGTCCCGGGGCACCCCAAATCTATACAAGTCCGAAATTCCAAATTTCCTTGGAGATCCCCCCCACAGTCATCCGTTCCGAAGGAGGCGGAGGAGCGGTGGCCAGGTGTCCATCCATTGCGAGGCTGGGGAGACAGGAAGAGCTTGGTGACAGTAGGCTTGATTCCATAGGCAGTCCAAATGACACTCACTTCCATAATTAAGTAGGCTACGCAGGTAATCGCTGCAATTATTCCACGTGATTTACAACACTGCACTCGCTAGTCTAGGTTAAACGTTAGGGGTGAAGTTGCTCAGCACTCGCACACGGCACGGCTCACTGCAATGTGTGCTGCGATTCAAGGCCAGCGGTGTTAAAAGTGAGTCCAAGTACAACTGGGTTTGGAGAGAGAGAGAGAGCGAGAGGGGGGAAATATATGCTGGGAAATATAGGCCTATGCAATGTCATCTCATAATCATGGAGTTCCTCATGCGATTTCATCTGGGTCAGTCAGAAATGCATGCACCTTGGGCACCGGGAAGTGTGTTTTTTCAAACAAGAAAACTGGTTCATCATATGCATGGCTTAAACTGACTTTAATGTTTGCCAACGTGCTATAGTTTTCCTCTCATAATAGCACCTGGCGACTGTGACCACAGTTAGATGACCTCGCGCGCGTAAACCCATTAAAATATAGCCTAGCCTTCTGTGGCTATTCAGAGCAATATGAACCAATCAGGTCGGCGTTGCTATTAAGCAAAATACATCCCTGATGTCTACTTAACTAAAATAAGATGCATTTGTCTAATATTTGGAGACATCGCCTTGCTCTTTCTGCGGGGAATTAAGCGCCTCTCTCCCTCGCTCTCTCTCTCTCCCTCTCTCGCCCACACACACACACACACACACACACACACACACACACACACACACACACACACACACACACACACACACACACACACACACACACACACACACACACACACACACAGTTTGGAGAGGACGCATTTAAACTGTAACAGTTTAGGCAGTAGGGGAGAGCAGGGACTCATGAAACTCGGGACGAATGAAACACTGCGATTTACTCGAAAACTTTAACATATCCGAAAGTATGAAAAGTCAAAGTTGTCAGGTTTACAGGCAAAAGGGATTTTAGTGTCAGTAGACACTGTCGGGACGAATGAAACACCCGTTTCATCCGTCCCTCTCGCCCATTGACTTAAAGCAGGATCAAAATAAAATGGGAGCACTTGAGATGACTAGGCCTATGTTCCAACTTGTCTTGAGCACCGTCGTAGCGCAACAAATCATTATCGTAAACATAGCCTAGATAATTGGAAATTACAAAAAATAGGCTACATTTTATAGACTTTGGCTATAGGCTAAGCCGACTCCTCTACCTGTTTGAATTAGTGCAGCCTTACAGGGAGGACGTTAATTTGGCATAGGTCAACTGCAAGAGACTACTAATTTGTGACTTGGCGTGATGTGTGAATAATTAGGCTACGATATGCAACAGGCATATTTAGCCGCACTCAGTCATTCATTGGGTGAATGTCCCGACCCTGTGTGTCCGCGTGCATGCATGGGGTAAAATACATCAAGCGTGCCATCACCACCCATCCCCCCGGACCCACGAAACCCACTGAAGATCCAAGCAATTGTAGTCTGTCAGTATTTTAGTGTGGGCCCAGGTAGTTGAATTCATGGCATGGCCTGGTTATCTCAATAGTGCCAAGAAGATGTTTGCCCTCAGGCTAGTGTGTTCATAAAGCGCATGTTCGATTTGCTGTAATAGGCTACGATCAGTAAGCCTCAACTTGTCTGTCGTGTCTTTTCCTTCTTTCAATATTTTGTAAAATAGGCCCACGTTAAAGCCTAAATACGATAATAGGCCTAAATAAGGCTAATAAAGTAAGCTAAATAAGTTAGGCCTAAATAAAGTTGTTTTAGCCTATGAACTCAGGCAATGCAGAAATTTGCGGAGGGATTTTGGATATCTTGGCCTATAGGCTACCGATGGCTTTATGAACTTCATGACTGGGCTACAAGATAGTCGGGTAAACATATTGACTTGTAGACCACCAACATCTGATGCTGAAGTGGGGGAGGGTGTTTTTTTTTCACTTCAAATGTTCCCCGACACACACACACACACACACACACACACACACACACACACACACACACACACACACACACACACACAGAGATACGCGCTAATCGCTCTCTCTCTCTCCGTCTCTCCCTCTCTTTCTCATTGTTGCTATACGTGCATCTGGATAGGCATAGGCAGTGTGGTCACCCAGCACATTTTCATAGAAATGCTGTGGGTTTTTTTTTTAATGAAATCTTTATTCAGTTATTTGTGAACAGTCTCTGCGTTTCACTTTCGATGTTGCGTCACCGTGGACAAGTGTCTGCTCGAAAACTTAATGCAAAGCGGCTAAAATGTTCAGAACGTGTTGAACTTTTCAGAACATGAATGTTTGTCTGTGGGGGATGGGTGGGTTACAGCAGTGCA